>NC_081423.1:41601684-41810081 GCF_949786415.1 Peromyscus eremicus | reverse complement strand
CTGGGTAGGGCCAATGCTGAATTCTGTCTTTCCCTAGCATTCCTGATTCTGGGTCTTTTCAGTATGCTGAGAAAATTTGCCTATTTGGGAAATTCATATATTAAACTAGTGACTTGATTCAGGAGAGTGAGACTGGAGGAGAAGAAAATATTAATGAAATTAGTTCTGTAAAGAACTCATCCAGTCTTCTGGAAATATAGATATCAATATATGTGGACACAGCTTGGGAGTTATAGCTTAGGACAAGCAAATCTAATGTTGGGGGTTGACTTTGTAATTATTCTTTACAGAGAAGGGAGTTTCCTAATTGTCAGAGTGATGTGAATGAAGGAAGAGAAAGTGGCAAATGGTAATATTGCAGATTAGAAGAAAGTCCATTCTGTACTAAGAGGGGTGTGCAGTAAGATAGAGATGATGGGGAGGAGAGCAGGTACCAGACATCCCATGAGGAAATGTACTGCTGTACCGCTAAGAGAGACCCAGACACCATGAAGGCCTCTACATGGGTTCTGGCACTCAACCACAGAGCCATCTCCTTGCCCCAGGTGTCAATTTCTTTATAGAAATGTTTTAATCTAAGTTCCTAGGAGGTTCTCCACCTTCCAAGTCAGTATAACATCTGACACATGGCCTGTGGGTCCTGAGGCAACGCACAATCTAATAGTGTCATTGTGACATGCAGGGACCCAAATCCCAGCAGAGGTCAATGAAACCATGCCTGAAAACGCAGCACTATCCCATCGCTGGAATCCTGTATCTCTCCGAAGCTGGCTCTCTACTTAGATTTCTTTTCCTGTACCTAAAATAGACTTAACACATTTAGCACTTGGCATTAACCTTTATTGGATGGTGGCTGACTGGTTACAAATAGTATCTATATATTGCATTTTGTAAAACATTTCTAGTTGTATCTTTTAATTCTCTTTCCAGGTTAATCATCCACTCATTCAACAAATATGCATTCATCCATAACCACATGCAACCAGTGTTTGAGATCCTGGGATATGCTTAGGAACACATTGTCAATAAATACCCTGTTCTCTTCATGATGCTTACATCACACCACAAAGAACAAATAAATTAGTAATTAAATAAAACTTCATAAATAAGAGTTTAGTATGGTGTACTGGGAGCTGATATATACTGATATGTACTATGTGGGGTAAGCAAGCCTCATGAGCCTGGCGAAGGGGAACTTGGAAGGTGTTCTCTGGGGGTGTGGAAAGAGGAGGTCTTCAGTGAGAAGACTTAGAGTGGGTTTATCAGAGAGGAGGAAACAGTTGAAGAGGTACTGGGAAAGGAGAGTTGCAATCAGCAATCACAGTTGGGGAGAAGCCCTGTGTGGGAAGTACTTGGTTGGACACAGGAGAGGCCCTGTGGTGAGAAGTACTTAGTTTGATATAAGGAGAAGCCCTGTGGTTCGAAGTACTTGGTTGGATGTAGGAGACGCCCTGTGGTGGGAAGTACTTGGTTGGACGTAGATCCACCATGGAGGCAAGGTCTCTAGAACAGAATGAAAAGGAACTCATGAGGGAGGAAGACAGAATTGGAGGAAGGACCGTGCTCAGATCTTGAGGGCCCAAGAGCTCACCTTGAAGGGTGAAGTTTTCACTGGACTTTAACTCTACCGAGAGGGTCAGTGCAGTGGCAGCCCTGTCTGGGTCTGAGGGGATGTGCTGAAGAAGAATGCGGGTGGGGAAGGACCAGCTGGGAAACCGCAGAGAGATGAGTACAGTAATGCAGAAGGGTGGGCGTGAAAGTGCGGGCTGAGATTGCCGCAGCCATGGATCAAGACTGGCTGGACTCTCAGCCCCTTAGAAGCAGAGCCACACCGTCACTGCCGAGGGGCTAGAGGTGGACAGTGGGATCAAGAACACGGTAAAGGAGTTGCTTTGTCTGAACAACTGAAGGAAAGATGCTGCCATGTACAAGATATGAGACTTTTCTGCTGCTTTTAATTAGAGGGTGATTGTACTGTGGTAGGGTCTGGGACTAAGTTTTAAACGGGCTGGGTTTTAAATGCCTGTACAGTTCAAATCAATGGTTAAATATAAAAAGGTGTTGTTTGGGAGAAAGGGTGGGGAAAGAGGGGAAACAGGTGTCCATTTAGAGGACTTTACAGCCAGTGGGTTAGAATTCCAGAGAGGATGTTGAGAATATTTTAGGGATTGGAAAGGCAGGAGAAGGATCGAGGCAGGAGATGCAAGATTGAAATCTTAGAATACAGAGGAAGAATTCTTTAATAACTCATGTTAGGATAGTGACTGACATCTTGCTAGTTGGCACTGTGAGATGGCAAAACTCAGAGTTTTGGGGACACACCAGAGACAGGAATTAGGGTCTCCATGGTAGGAAGGGTGGTCCTGGGGACTCAGATGTATCCATTGTCTCAGTCCCAACAAGATGATTTCCATGTCCCTGTGAGTGGTTGGAGATCCCATGGGAAATGCCATTTCAGGCCAATCATTGATCCAGGCTCTATTGATGGCTTAAAGCCCCTCTGTTCCACCCAGATCATGCACTGAGATGGCTTGTATGGTGTGTGAACTATACACAGGGGCATGTGAAGACCTGTCATTTCCTATCTGTAAATGAGAGACAGAGCAGAGAAGTATCTGCGTATGACCAATTAAAAAAAATCTAGAAAGAAAGCCGTATCAATAACATGATTAAAAGTAATACTATGGGCCATAAAAATATCCATGGAAAAAGAAAACATCTTGAATTTTAAAGTAAAGTTGAAGAGGAAGGTGAACTTTTTGGTGGAATATTAAGATAAAGAAAACTGGATTTGTCAATAACTCCTGTAGGGCTGTCATTTCAGAGCATGACATTTTAACATTTAACACTTATTTACCAGACACAGATACAGAGAGGTGTGAGAGCAAATGAGCCTTCACTGGCCTTTAAGGGCTTTGTTAGAAAGACAGAGAATAGAGGTGAAAAATAAGTTAAATATCATTATCATCTCATCACCCTCCTTACACAGTATTTAAGTAAGAGTTAAATTCTGGCCACTCGCCAATGATAACCTCACAAATCTCCATTAACTTTGAGGGTGTCATCAGTGTCCCTGCTCTAGGATTCATCCCAGAAGCTGAGTCTGGGCAAGAAAGGATATGATTTATTGAGGTCTTAAGACCAGTGTCAGGAGAAGAGGCAGAAAGTGCATGCTGTTTCCTTCCAGAGAGATTTGTCCCTGTGAGTGGACAGAGCTTGAATGGACAGTAAGCTTTCAAGCCAGTTCCCACCTAGTCATTAGTAGCTCCTGAAAGAAAAAAATCCAAACTTCTGAGAAATTCCTGCCTGTTTAGGTACTGAGGGTTGAGCTCAGGGTGTTGAACAAGACAGCCAAGTGCTTTACAACTAAGCTACAGTCTCTGACTTTTTTTTTTTTTTTTTTTTTTTTTGAGGTTGAATCTTGCTATGGAGCCCACACTAGCCTCAAAGTCCTGCCTCTGCCTCCCTGGTGCTAGGATTACAGGCATGCACCACCACCAATGCCAGAGCACAGGCTTCCTTTAAAAACAATTAACCCAGGGCCTAGAGAGATTGCTCAGCAGTTAAGAGCACTTGCTACTTACAGAGGACCAGGGTTGGTTCCCAGAAGCCACATGGTGGCTTACCACTGTTCACAACTCCAGCTCAAGGAGATCTGAATTCCTCTTCTGACCTCCTCGGGCACTGCACACACATGGTGCACAAGCACACACGGGAGCAGAATATCCACACACATAAAATAAGCAAATCTTAAAAAAACAAACACTTAAAATATTTTAAAATAAACAGTGAATCCAAAGACAAAAGGGGAGGTCTAGGAATCAGTGATATTGGACTTAGAGTAATGAACTTCAAAATAATTGAGAACTGGTTCTAAAATAAAGAGTTTGGGGACTGGAAAAAATGGCTCAGTTCTAAAATAAAGGAGACAGGAACTGGAAAGATGGCTCAGTGGTTAAAACTTCTTGCTGCTCCAGAGGCCTGGAGTTCCGTTCCCAGCACCCATGTTGGGCAGCTCACAACTGCTGGTAATCCCAGCTGCAGGGATCTGACACCCTCTTCTGGCCTCTGCTGGCACTTGCACTGATGTAGCACACACACACACACACACACACACAGGCATATATGCATATACACATAAAAATAAAATCTTTAAAAAAAAACAGAAAAGATGGAAAGTAATCGACTGTAGTGTTAGGAAATACAAACGTAGAAAGGAATGATTCTGAACCTATTAATCTAGAAGGAACTGTAGACTAAGTAGGATGACACATCCAACAAGAGAGAGAGAGAGAATGAAATCGAGAAAGGAAAAGCAGAAAAGATTCAGAATTACGGGTCTCACTGGAATAATATCAGCTGATTTTGAAGCAATCTCATTTCTCAGCCAAACATTGTGGCACACACCTGTGTCCAGGACACTGAGGCGAGAGTTGGGGGGAGAGCCTTAGTTAGACAGGAAGACTGTGTCTCAAAAACAAAACAAACAGAAACAAGTAGAATTGATACTCCTACATCCCATTATACGGCATGTTGAGGATGAAAGGACAATCTCATTTAATTCTAGCTTATTACTGTGAAAATGCACCAGGGAAGACGAGACATCTGGCAGCGGGGTTCGATGAGCCTGCTGCCTTTTCCAAATCATTCACTGCACATGGTTCCTCAGCAAGTGAACCACCCGGGATCCACTCCTTAGCCCCCACGGGAGAGTTTCCACAGAACAGGCCTGCCGAGCTGGCATTAGTGTGGCTTGTTGAAGCACGGCACAGCCATGCTCCCCATCCATCCAGGACCCCTGTGAAGCACAGCACTTCCGGATGGTTTCAGTATTCCTCACTTCTAACAGCAGCAGCGAGATCAAGGAGACCCCTGGGGGCCCAGTTTCCAGGCCCTGCTTCGGCCATGGGTGGCAAGATAAGAGGGGTCGTGTCACAGACAAAAAAGTAGGGCCTGAGAATGCCGGAGAAGAGATGGCTGAACGTGTAGATGTAAGACCGTTTGTGATGTTGTAGAAGGAGATTTCGCCTGCTTCGTAGTCCAGAAAGATCCGATGCGGCGAGGTCGCTCATCTTGGAGCACAGGCACCGAGGAGAGGCCAGGACCATGTACTCGCTTCCCCTCAGCAGCCACATGGCCCAGACGCCGTTCTCTGGCGATGGTGTGGTTTCCCCCTTTCTGGGCAGCGAGTCTTGGCACACCCCTAGCCCCCACTCTGCCCTTTCCCCCACGATGACTTCCCAGTAGTGTCTTCCGGAGGAGAAGCCCTGCAGGCCCAGGATGCAGGGCCAGGTATCAAAGCGTTCAGGGTTGCTTGGGACGTCCCTCCAGACCTCTGCGTCCTGCACACTGCGTAGGTCGGCGGTCAGGAGCAGGCTGGGGTGCGCAGTGGCGGGATCCAGCTTCACGTCCACTGTGGAGTTTGGCCAAGCGTGAGAATGAGCAGAAAGATCTAGCAAAACTTTATCTCTCTCTCCCCTTTTCTCCCTCCCTCCTTTCCTCCCTCTCTCCTTTTCTCCCTTTCTTCGTTTATTCTGCTGTGCTGAGGATGGACCGTAGGGCCTCGCATAGTACCACTGAGCTTCCGTTCCAGCTGACGAAAACTCAGGCACTACTAAGAACACTCAAACAGTTTCTCATTTCTCTCATCCAGAAAAACTGAGCCTGGCAAAAGCCTTGATTTGGGCCTCACAGAACTCTGCTGGACACAGTGGGACTTCTATTGCCCAATGACACGGTTAAACCCACTGCTTTGTGTGCAAAGGAAAAACTAATAAAAAGGAAGATACCGGAATGTGTGGCCTCCAGGCCACTAACTACATAGAGATTCCTGGAAGGAGGAGTTCGGTGTGGGAAGGGGTAGGGATGGAGCAGAAGCTGAACCTCTTCTCCTTGCTCCCTATTCATCATTTCTGTCCGCCTGTCCCTCTGTATCCTCCGAAACTCCTTCACAATAAATGGCCAAGTGGTGTTCCCCTGTGTTTTGTAAGCAGGTCTGCAAATTAGTTGTATTAATTGACCCTGAGAAGGGGAGTCCGAAGACACCCTCCTGACAGCTGATCAGTCAGAAGTACAGGCCAGGACCAGTCCACTGCACTGTCATCCTACCAGCTGTTTAAAGACGAGCCGACACTATACTCCCCAAACAGTTCTACAAATAGAAAGGGAAAGGATGCTACCAAACTCATTCTATGGAGCCAGTATCACCCTAATACCAAACCCAGAGAAGGGCACAACGGAAAATTACAAATTTCTCTGATAAAAATGGATGCAGAAAATTTCAGTAAATACTTCCAAACCAAATTTAAGAACATATTAAGAATGCCATATTCCATTGCCATGTTGGTTCATTCTAGCTATGAAAAGATGGTTCAATGTACACAAATCAGTATTGAGTAACCCAGCTGTGCTGGCTGGTGTTAATATCAACCTGACACAAGCTAGAGTTATTTGAAAGGAGGGAACTGCAATTGAGAAAATGCCTCCGAAAGATTCGGTTGTAAGGCATTTTCTTAATTAGTGGTTGATGGGGGAGGGTCCAGCCCATTGTGGATGGTGCCATCCCTGGGCTGGTAGTTCTGAGTTCTATAAGAAAGCAGACTGAGCAAGCCAGTAAGCAACACCCCCCATGACCTCTGCATCAGCTGCTGTCTCCAGGTTCCTGTCCTGCCTGAGTTTCTGTCCTGATTTCTTTTGATGGTGAACTGTGATGGGGAAGCATAAGCTGAATAAACTCTTTCCTCCCCAACTTGCTTTTGGCTATGAATTTGGTCACAGCAATAGTAACCTCAACTAAGACACTAGCACATAAATAAACCTAAGGGCAGAAATCACATGATCATTTCAACAGATACAGAAAAGACCTTTAATGATGCCAAATATCCATCCCTTCATGATACCTCAACATAATAAAGGGTATAGAAGATAAACATAGCATTTCCTTTAAAGTCAGGGATGAGACAAGAAAACACACAGCCCTCACTGTGTAGTGCTTGAAGTCTTAGCCAGAGCAATAAGGCAAGATAAAGACATAAGAGAACAAAGTTGAAGAAAGAAATTAAAATTTTCCTACTTACAGATGTATGTACAATTATATACTTAAAAGATTCTCAGGACTTCACCAGAAAACTTTAGACATGATAAACACTTTCAGCAAAACAGTGGACTACAAAACATACATCAAATATCAGTATCTTCTCTATCTACAACAATGATCTTGATGAGAGAGAAAGATAACTTCTAAAAAGCCAAAATAAAACAAAAAATAACAATAAAAGTCCTCCCAAAACTAAAGGAATGGACCTACCCTGGGAGGGAAGAGCTTCTATAAATCTATAAAGAAAACGTTAACGCACTGAGGGAAGAAATCAAAAGACACTACCAGGCCGGGTGGTGGTGGCGCATGCCTTTAATCCCAGCACTCGGGAGGCAGAGCCAGGCGGATCTCTGTGAGTTCGAGGCCAGCCTGGTCTCCAAAGTGAGTTCAGGGAAAGGCGCAAAGCTACACAGAGAAACTCTGTCTCGAAAAACCAAAAAAAAAAAAAAAAAAAAAGACACTACTAGAAGACAGAAAGACTTCCCTGTCCACAGACTGGCAGAATTATTATTATGAAATTGTTATGCTACTTAAAACAGCCTGCAGATTACAATGATCCCCATCAAAATTCCAATAGACAAATAGCCAAATGAATGGAAACACATGAACTATGAACCAATAGCTGAGGAGCCCCCAACTGGATCAGGCCCTCTGGATAAGTAAGACAGTTGATTAGCTTGATCTGTTTGGGAGACATCCAGGCAGTGGGACTGGAACCTGTCCTCAGTGCATGAGCTGGCTGTTTGGAACCTGGGACTTATGCAGGGACACTTAGCTCAGCCTGGGAGGAGGGGACTGGACCTGCCTGAACTGAATCTACCAGGTTGAACTCAAACCCCAGGGGAGTCTTTGCCCTGGACGAGATGGGAATGGGGGGGTGGGCTGGGGGGAAGGTGGGGGGGGGAGGACAAGGGAATCATGGCTGATATGTAAAATTAAATTAAATTATAAAAAAATAGTTGACACTGGAAAAAAAGAAATTGTCAAAGAATAAATAAAGGATTGTATTTAAATTTTAAAAAATCCAATAGAAGTCTTAGAAAGAGGAAAATCAATCCTAAAATTCATATGGAAGCACATAGGACCCAGAGATCTCAAAGCAATCCTGAGCAGAAAGAGCAAGTGTCATAATACCTGGTCTCAAATTTTACCACAGAGCCATAGTGACAAAATCAGTCTAGTGTTGATACAAAACCAGATTTGTAGAGCAGTGGAACAGAAGAGAGGACCCAGGTGTAAAACCACACAGCTACAACCAAATGAATCTCAACAAAAATGCCAGAATTGAGCATTGGGGGAAAAAAAGAGTCTTCAGC
This sequence comes from Peromyscus eremicus, assembly GCF_949786415.1. Lineage (NCBI taxonomy): Eukaryota > Metazoa > Chordata > Mammalia > Rodentia > Cricetidae > Peromyscus > Peromyscus eremicus. Next base: position 41,801,669 of record NC_081423.1, on the reverse strand, counting down.
AAGTGTTGTTGGGAAACTGGATATCATATTCCCATGCATAAGAATGAAGCTAGACTGTTATCATTCAGCTAACACAAAAATTAACTCAAAATAAATTAAAGACCTTAATAGAAGACCTAGAGCTATGAAAGTAGTAATGGGAAATATCTATCATCTATCCAGATATAGGACATAAAAGCAAAAACAAAGTGGTATTTGAGTGAGGGACAGAGACAGACAGGAGGTAAGGGGGCCATAGAGGGTGATGGGGTTGAGTATGAGCAAAGTACAATGATGCACATGTATGAAAATGTCATAAGGAACCCATTCATGGGGACAGAAAGATGGCTCAGTGGTTAAGAGCACAGGGTGCTCTCGTAGAGAATCTGGGGTTTTGTTCTCAGCACCCACATTGTGTCTCATGACCGTCTATAACTCCAGGTGCAGGAGATCTGATGTCCTCTTCTGGTCTCTAAGGGCACTGCACACACATGGTGCAGGCCAAACAACTCATATGGAAAATAAGAATAGAAATCACTTTTAGAAGAAAGAAAGTCATACTTTGTATGCTTACAAAAAAAACCCAAAAACTCAAAAAACAAAAAACAAAAAACAAAGCCGTTTAAAATGGAGGCCACAACCTACATGGAAGGGGGTTGTCGGTCTTGTGGGGTGGACTGTCAGCCTGATTCCATCTCTGGGCTGATCTTGTCAGAAAGGGAATTGGGTTAGATTTCTAGTTGGGGAACCCACTGGGGCACTGGTTAAGTGTTGGAGGGAAGAGTCTAACACATTTTGGTGACCAAAGGCTCTGGAGTCAGTAAGAGAACAGGGGGAAGAAAAGATAATTTTTGCTTTATTTGTCCTTATCCCTGATGACAAGCACCAAGGCAGAGGTGAAGCTCTGGGACCCACAGACCACTCATGATAGCATGCTCTCAAATAAGTCGTGGCTGACTTTTACCTCTAGGATTTGGGGCTCTGATTGTTACCACTGCGTGATATCCACGGAGTCAGCTGCACTGAGAGCCTGGCCCAGACATCAAGGTTCTGTCTACAAATGCAGCCATGCTTCGGGTAAGAACAGGACAGAAGCCTGGGAGCCAGAGAGGAGAAGATGCATCTGGCAGCCATGCTTCGGATAAGAACAGGACAGAAGCCTGGGAGCCAGAGAGGAGAAGATGCATCTAACAGCTGAGTCTGTGCGCACGTGCGCACACCTTAGTCTTAGTTTATGTTTTCTACACATTGTGAGACTTTTACAGGTGACACAGAGGGAGATTGGGAGGTTTTTCTTTCCCCATTTCTGGCCCAAACTAACTTCCTTTGACCTGTTCCTGCCTCTCCCTCTTGTTGTGAAAGGGAGCACGGTGGACCGGACGCCTACCTTGGAATTTCTTCAGCATCTCCCTCATCCCGGGGATGCGGCACACCGTCTTCAGCTCCAAGGGGATGGCCTCTGGTTCCAGCCGTGAGACAGCTTTGCTTCTGGAAGTATGCAGAGCCCACAGGTGTCAGCGTGGTCAGCACTATCTCCCCCGCACCAGCCACCCCACACTGATTCAGAAGTGAGACATACCGGGTCAAGACTCCTCTGACTCCCTGGAAAGGAAAGACACACAGGGATGAGTCAGGTCTCTGACTTCTTTCTGAAGTCAGGCTGGATGCACAGTAAAGATGTCAGTAGAAATATCTCAAAGTTACTAACATCTAAGATGAAACTTCAGGGGAAATGAACCCCTGCTCTTTACAGGAAAAAGGCTTTAAACAATCAAACGTCTAGGTGACAAGATCAGTCACCATCGGAACAGAACCATGCTGCACACAGTTTACATCTGTTCCCCCAAAATCCATCAGTTTAGCTGTTTTCAGAATAGACAATTCTGCCAATTGGCTCTTTTGGTAGAGTTACACCCTGTACTTAATGAAGATAGAACTAGGGGGAAGGCATCAATTATCTGAAGAATTTATTTGAGGTAAACACACACAAATGTCACCCTTAATGCCTTTGCAAGGGAATACCAAATGTCTAATTCTTTGATCCATCACACCAACACTGATCATTTGATCTACACTGATAAGAAAGGAAGCCATTAATATCTGGCAGCACTTTCTCTTTTAAAAGAAATATATACATATGTACATATATATATATATCTGTGTGTATGTATTTATATATTTATATGAATTACCTAAAATCTAGTCAACATATAACTTTTTGTAAACACTCAGTTGTTTAGTGTGCGTCATTAAGTTTTTATGTTAGTGTGAGCTACCTGGCTCTCTAAGGTTCCCCTCAGATTCTCATGCCTTCTGCATCAGTTCTAAGTTCGTCTACTGAGAGCAAGCATGCCAAGCATGGCTAGGTGCTGGTATCCAGATGACAAGATCTCACCTCTGCCCTTTAGCCTCACATCTGTCTCCCCCCCCCCAATTCCCCCCACCCCCATCCCCACTCCCTTGCCTCACCTCCAGCAGCCCCAGGGCTGGCCGCTGGCTCCTCTCCTGCAGCTCTTCAGCCAGCTCCTTCAGGGCCTTGTTCTGTTGGACCAGCCTGTTCCGACTGTCTCGCAGCCTCTGCAGGGTTGCTCGCTCCTCCTCTTCCAGCCGCCTCAGCTGCAGCTGTTCCTCCTGGGCCAGAAAACCCCGGTGTTTCTCGAACTCCAGCCTGAAACGCTGTCTCTGCGTCTCTACTTTCTCCTGGGGAGACACAGCAGGCTGGGTCATGGAGGATGTTTTGAGGCATCAATTGGGGACTCCTGCTTTCAAATGTAGGGCAGCCGAGCTGGGGACGCATGCCCAGAGTCATCTCTGCTTTTCCCTCGAACTGACTGTTGGCTGTGTTCTAACAGTATGCAGGGGCCAGAACCATTGGTATGGGGGCTGGGGGGAAGGACAGCACCAGTCTGAGAAAGGCTACTGGACCCGGGATCTCAATTAGACGTGGATTTGAAGGCAAGCATTTCTAGATACAAGCTTCAGTATCATATGTAAAATAGGACAGAAATGTGGGGTGGGGTGGGAGGTCAGTGACGATTGGTCCAGCTATGAACAGTGTCCAGTCATCACACAATACTAGTTACTGTTTATTCTACCAGACACTGTATCTACTAGAAACAACAAGAGAGAGATTACAGAAACCTGGATTTGTAACTGTGCAAAGCTTGAGAGTAAAAACAGTCTCTTTAGTGCTGTGTGTGTGTGTGCGCGTGTGCGTGCACGCGTGCATATGTGTGTGTGTGTGTGTGTGTGTGTGTGTGTGTGTAGAGGTGTGTTCACCTGTGGGTGCATATGCAGAGGCCAGAAATTTACATTAAGTATCTCCCTCTAGTGTTCTCCACCTCCACCTCATTTTTAAGGACAGGCTTTCTCCCTGAGCCCTGTGCTCACTGTTTAGGCTAGGCTGGCCAACAACCCCCAGGAATCTGCCCGTCTTTGCCCACCCCCTACCCCAACATCAAGGTCACAAGAATACATCACCACCTCAGACTTTTGATGTGAGTGCTGGGGATCCAAATTCAGGTCTGCATGGTCGCACGACAAGCACTTTAGGCCCTGAACCCCAGGCTCTAAATGTTCTTTACTACAAGGTAATGGTGGCTAACATTTTCTGTACAGCCAAAAACAAGCTAAGTGTCCCTCGGGCACTGGCTTGCACATTAGATTCAGATTATTATCCTGGTTTCCACCTTTAATGTCTACAACTCCTAAAGAGGTCCAAGGAATAGATTTTATTATGGGTTACTGTATCTCAGTTTGGTTCTTGCAAAATCAGTATTTAGGAAACCAGATGTAAAGCAAGGGTAAGAGGCAAATTATCCTCCAGAGCATCTACCTCCTACATTCTCTGCTGTTCCTAATGTTCATAATTTCCTGGTTTCACTGAAGGACAGGATACTTTTTTTTTTTTTTTTTAAAGAACCAGCTGCATTAACAGTTCTCTCTCTTAAAACAACAACTTCCTCCAATTTTCATCCCCTCTCTTTTCACCATTTTCTAAATCACTACATTCACATGGTCATGGCCACTTTCTAAAATCAAATAAATTAAAATTTCATGCCCTGACTTCTGAAAGGTGAGGCTCCTGTTAAATACCCACAACACTCCCCGATGTGGGAGGTGATGCTACTGTTGAGCCAGACTGAGAACGTAGCTGTGGGGTTACAGTGGGTCGAACCAGGGGCACGAGAGGCAATGGTGAGGAGAGATTTTTGCAGTCCATCTTCCTTCATCCCACCCTTCTGCATGTGAAAGTTACAAAAGGAAGAAGGACCCTCTAGAACTTATGATTATATTTATCAAATCTCCTTTGTTGACTGTGTCTCCTGTGGACACGTTACTGACTGTAAACCATGCAGGAGCACTTGTCTTAACAGAAATCTTAGCATCACATCTATGTCAGCATAGCCATTTTGGGGTCTAGATGTGAGGACCCAGGTCTTGGATATGGGACTCTGATTGCCAAGGTCCACGGGCAGGCCAAAATCAAGAGCAAGTGACTTGGATTATAAGCCTGGATATTATTAATTTGAGAAGCAATGTTTAACTTCACCTATATTGGACACCGTGATTTGAATGGAATAAGACTTATCCCAGAAGAAAAATGTAGGGAAAAAAAAAAAACCCAGTTTTTACGGGAGAAATTATCTATAAAGACTGTACTTTCAACAAAAACAAGAAGGAAAGATCTAGAACAATACAAAAAAGAATAGAAAATGTTATTTGTAGAAGGAGAAAAATAAGAATATATCTTGGATATCACACAACACATTGCATACGTAATATGCCCATGATTTCTAAGTTTCGCAGTCTGACACCATTGAGAGTCTGACCAGACAGCTGTGTCACAGGTGTGGGGAGAATGTTATACACTGTAGTAGGTGTGTCCAGCCCACAGTCCATGGGCCAACTGAGTGTGTGCTGGGGACAGCTTTGAATGCAGCCCAATACATTTGCAGATGACAGTGTTATGTCTGTCTCAGTGTCAAAAGGTTGGACACCCCTGCCACAGTGTTCCGCAGAGTTCCTGACTCTGCCCAGTAGGTGGCGGCAGCGTGCTTCAATCTGTGGCTCAACTGGAGATAATCCAGGCTCAGAAAGGCTGCCTCCACAAGTGTGCAAATAAGATGTATAATGAAGAAAAAGGGCTGGGTGAGGTGCAGAAGAGGAATGCATGGATACACGACTGCAGACGGCTGACTGTCCTTCTGTGTATAGGGTGGTTGCTGTTCTCTGTACTCTGTTACACATGTTGTATAGCGTTGATTTTCATTCATCTCACAGTTCTGATTGTGAATCATGGATTGAGGTGACTGACTTATAGCAGTGAGTTTGACAGTAAGATTCAGAGGGCAAAGCGACTTACTTATAAGTCAGGTCATATCAACAGGATTGAAAAGTGACCCAGGAGGGCACTGTGGTGCTTTCTGGAGGAGATGGGGGAGTCAGAACATGAGTGTGAGAGAGTGTGATGGCAGAATGTCTCACACCCTTGGCCTGAAAGCTCCCTGAAGCCACAGTTCTGTCCGCACCTTCCAAATGACGGTCTTCTTCCCCACGTTGGTCTCCTGCATCAGAGTCTCCTCCATTTCCTTCCTCACAAGTTCCAAAGCGGCTTGGAGCATCCTCTGTTGGGAAGACAACACGGGATCACTGTAGATGCACCCTCTCGGGCCTTTGGTTTACTTAGATGTAAAGTACAAAGAGCAGCCTGGGAGTCCCTCACTGACCTAACTCAGTACTCACTAAACTCAGCAGACACCTTGTCCGGTGCCAGACACCGAGATGCGCCTAAAAGTTTCTCATTATGTCACTCTTTCCAATAGTAAAACAAAATGTTAAAATGTGAGGTGAAAAGTAACAATAGAATACAAATAAGGTGCTGTGGTATACTTAAAGGTTAGAAATACAATTATGAGGATAAATGGTTGCATTTTGATAAATAGCTGTATAAATATATACATGATACACAGTCGTATAAAATATAATGCCAATTTGGAAAAAAAAAAACTATGATGTAGTAGAATTGCCATCTACTGCTGACAGACTGAGGTATGATGATATTTCTTATTTATTACTTAAGAGCTTATTTCCTTTTACATTTTTTAGTGTATATGTGTAAGTGTGTGTGTGTGTGCCCCCACAAGAGTGCCAGAGACACAAACTGAGGTCAGAGACTACTCGCAGGAGCCAGTTATCCTTCCATCACGTGGGTTTAGGGATCAAACTCAGATTGCCATGTTGCCAGCAAGCGCCCCCTACCCAGGGAGTGGGGAGGGTGCAAGAGACACTACCTCCTTCCAGCAATAGGACCCCGCAGGGAGGCGCGTGTGTGTGCTTGATTACAGAGAACACATACACAAATACGCTTTGGGAAGGAAAACATACAGGGCCCCGCCATAAAAGTTACTCAATAAATCCTACATACACGTGGTTCACGCTTGAAAGGGGTCACGATAGCGCTGTGTGGAACGTGCGTATAAAACAGCCTTGGAACTCGTGCTGGTGCCTGACGGACCAGGCTGCGGTGGGATTTGCTTTGCTGTTGGAACATTTTGCTCTGTCAGCTCAAAGAAACCACGAGCCACACCAAGGAGGTGACAAACAGCAGGGCAGGCCTGGGGACAGCAGTGACAGGGCGGAATCTGCGGGATCTGTGTTTGGTTAGGATAAGAGCTGGGCACGCCTTAGGCAGCTGCCGCTGATTGGCTGAGAGGTCTAGATGGTATTTATTTGGCATTTAATTAAAGAAAAAAAAAACAACCCCCCCCCCACAGAATATTTATTGAAAACAGTAACAGACACATCTCACTAGCCAAGCTCTGTGTGACGTTTTCAGGACGTAAGCAGGTAGGATCATAATTTTAAAATCTGATTTTAAAAAATACCCCATGCCTGAATTTTTATAAAATCAAGAGGAAGCAAGCGGTAAAATCATGAGGGATATTTCCAACGAGTTGAGGAAAATACCCCGATTTTTAATTTTAGAGAAAACAAACTAGCAAACACCTTAAGAAAGCGAGTGCTCCTTACAACAGGGTGGTTAAGCTTGCCAACGGAAGGAAGACCACACTGGCATCCCTGGTAACGGTTGTTCAGGAAGATGGAAACTTAAATGTACTTAAAACGAGTCCGGCAAATGTGAAGGAAGATAAGAGAGCAGCCTTCTGCGGTTGCGGTTGCCGGGGTAATACATGCTAAGGCTAGAAGCACTAGGGAGCCCCTTTATAGACAGGGCATCTGTGCTCTCAGCAGGGGCGAGCCACCCGCTGCGCGAGCCCCGTTGTGATCAGAGGCTGGACTTAGCAAAAGCCCTTCCCAGGGGCAAAAGCCACCGCAGCTTCGGGGAGTGTGAGCTAGTAAGGATGGGGAGGAGACCAGGGAAGGGAGGCGCTTGGGAGTTACTTAAGAGACTCGGTAGCACCTTTTGGATCTGCTTGGAATATGTCCCTTCACATTCCCAGCTCAGCCTGCACCAGTGTCTTCCCATTTTCCACACGGGGACCTGAGCTACGTCTCACCTGGTAGCGGCTGGCAGCCTCCTGCAGCGGTTCAGTGTGGTGGCTCCGGTGTTCGGGGCTAGTGTCACAGACCCAACATATCATCGTCTGGTCCTCCTCGCAGAAGCGGCTCAGGTCCTCGCCGTGCCGCGTGCACTGGCGCGTCCCGGGGTGTCCTGTACCCAACCCCAGCTGCCTCACGCTGTCCACCAGACTGGCCAGCTGCCGATTGGGCCTGAAGCTGGCGGGCCTGAAGGGACTCCTGCACTGGGGACAGGCGTAGACGCCGCCCTGCGCGCTGTCTGACTTCTCGCAAAACTCGGAGATGCACCGCAGGCAGAAGCTGTGGCCGCAATCCACACTTATGGGCTCCTGCAGGAAGTCCAGGCACACGGAGCACCGCGCCTCCTCTCGCAGGCGCTCCCCGGGCGCGGTGGCCATGGCCCTGGCCGGTGGCAGCAGCTCCTATTGCCCTAGCGGTCTGCACAGAAGGAAGGAAACCCATGAGCAGGGGAGCAGGCCCTGGGGGGTGTTATCTCCTGGGCTGGCCCAGATCCAGCAGCCAAAAAGAACCACTCCTGGTGACAGCAACAAGTCCAGTGACTGTCACTTCCTCCGAGACCCAGCAGCTCCTTTTCTATTTTTTTCTGTTCCTTCTTCCACCAGCTTTGTTTGATAAATATTATCATTTTATATAATGCAGCATTTACACCATCCTAACTAACATTAGAGGTGATTGAAGTTTGCACTGTTTTGTAGTGTGGATCGAACCCAGAGCCTCACATAAGCCAGGCAAGTCCTACCACTGAGGAACATCCCCAGTCCTCTTTTTATCTTTTATTTTGAGACAGGGTTCTATTAAATTTGCCTAGGGTGGGCTTGAATTCACTCTGCAGTCCAGGCTGGTTTTGAACTCACTCTGCCATCGAGTCTGACTTTGAACGCCCTGTCTTCCTGGCTCAGCCTCCCAATAGTCAAGAGGATAAAAGTACATCAAGGACAGCTAAGTTGCCCTGTTGATGGTTGTTTTATTCACTCTTTTGCTCTTTGGGGGGCCTGCCACCCAGCTCCCAAATAAACCACACAGATCTTATTATTCCTTATGAGTGCTCGGTCTTAGCTTGGCTTTTTTCCAGCCAGCTTTTCTTAAATTATCCCATCTATCTTTTGCCTCTGGGCTTTTATCTTTCTCTGTTTCTGTATACCTTTTCTTTCCTTCTTACTCTGTGTCTGGCTGGGTGGCTGGCCCCTTCTTTTCTCACTCTTCGATCTCTCTTGCTTCCTGATACTTCTTTTTCTACTTCTATGTATTCTCTCTGCCTGCCAGCCCTGCCTATCCTTTCTCCTGTTTTGCTATTGAACTTCCAGTTCTTTATTAGACCAATCAGGTGTTTTAGACAGGCACAGTCACACAGCTTCACAGAGTTAAACAAATGTAACATAAAAGAATGTAACACATCTTTGCATCATTAAACAAATGTTCCACAGCATCAACAAATGTAACACATCTTAAAATAATAGTCTACATTTCCCACTTTTTGTCTAAATAAAAATGAAAGGTTTTAACTTTCACATAGTAAAACTACATACAACAAAAATGGTTATCAAGTAAGAATTACATTTACAATAAATATTCAGTCCATTTGTATTTATCACATTCAGAGAAAATACTGCAGTATCTTATCAGAGTGAGTCCAAAGTTTTATACCTAACTTACTTTCTATCATAACTAAGAAAAACTGAAACTCTAATTATTTAGTCTTTAACTCCATCAAAGACCCCAGAAGGAATTAATATTGCCTAACAACAGAGACATTTGCCTGCCTGGACAGTCACCCAAAGTTCCTCTGCAATGCTGGGGCATCCATCTCCAGCCTACAAGCCTTGAGTATCTGCAGACTTTCAGTGAAGCAGGAAATTTGAAGGACTGTCCCACCTTGTTTTGGCAAAGTTCAACAGTCACTTTCCGGTGGGTCATGTGGGTCCTGTGTGTCCAGCCTGCACAGCACATAGTCAAGCGGTCAAAGCAAAAACAGTTTCTTACCCAAATGGCTAATCTTGCCACAATGAAAGCAAACTCCTATGGAGTTTCTTCAATGCCTATCATCCTTTTATGAAGTAAATTGGTGCTCCCAGGAGCAGATGTGTCTCATTGTCATGAAAAGCCCTAGGTTAACAAAACATTTAAAATGCCATATTCTATAGGTCTTTGAAGTGCTTGAAGACTATTTATTTATCTAAAATATATCTCTGTATGATCTTGAAAACATGCCTAACATATCTACACATTTGATTGTTATAAATGACTAACTACTAACCTGTGTTTCTTGATTATCCTAAATAGTTTATAATAATAGCTTTCAAGAACTAGAATTTTAACCTTACATTTTTAAATAAACTACATAGGTATAATACCTTAAACAAGAGTAGAAACATACATACAGTGTAACAAAAATAACTTTAAATTTGTATCAATATACTATATTCTCCTAAATGATAACAAACATCCATAATCCACCAAATAACCCAAAGCCTCCCACATCCCTCTTGGGAATGTGGGTGCCATGTTTTCCAAACTGCTTCCTGTTGTTTGTGGGCAAAGCATCTTTAGGGGGTTCCTGAGAAAATTGAGACAATGGCCAAGTCCTGGGAAGACCAGCAATAACCTTTGTTGATATATATTGCCTGTCAAGATTCAGGAGTTCTCCCCTGATCAAACCTGATCCATCTCATTCCTGAAGGAATCCACAGCCTCTTGTTTCCTGTGGGAACAAAAGCAAAAACTCTTCTCCAAAGCATTTTTGATTTCCACTTGACAAATATATTCTTTGAGTTCCATTTTAAAGTTAATGCATTCTTAAAATATTTAGGTTGGTTTATCTCATCAGTCTCTCTTTCAATCTGGTGTCTCTTAGCAGCTGTTATTTACTTATCAGCTTTCAAAAAAATTCAAAATCAACACATTACTATATAGGCTCCAGACTCCCTGTGTGTTTCCCATCTTATGTGGCTTTTTTCTTTTATATTACTTTCACTCTCTCTTTAAAGACTTTATTATTATTTTAAACCATTTATTTCTTTCTATGACTGTCTATATCCATATTCTTTTTTTTTTAAAGTCTATGCACATTGTAAAACACACTGGAACCTGTTTAGAGGTTTTTTTCTGTCTGGACCTCTTTTACTGTGTTTCTCTAGTCTTTTTTGACTGTATGAGCAAACTTCAAACTGCTAAGCCACACCTGGATCCTCCAAGTGGCTCTTGCTGGCTCTGCCTGCTCTCAGGCCTTGAAATCCAAGCCTAAAGCTTGTGGCTGGTTGGAGGTGCATGTCCAGGAATTGCATTCAACCTTCCTAGAGCTCTAGAATGCCAATGCTTGCACTGCCACAGAACAAAAAACTAAGTGAAAACCAAGTTTTTGTTCCTACTTAACATATTGGCTGTTTATGGGCTCACCAGCAGGCAGAAACTCTTAAAGGAGCCATATCCTCTTTTTTTTTTTTTTTTTTTTTTTTTTTTTTTTTTTTTTTTTTTTTTTTTTAAGCTTTCTCAGGCACTATGGAAATTCGAGTCTCATGTTGGTATGCCAAAATGTTGTTGTTGGTTGTTTCTAACTCTTTTGGCTCTTTGGCATACCCCCAAAGAGCAAAAGAGTAAAAAACAACCAACAACATTTCCTCTCCACCCAAAAAATATTTAAAGCCCACAAGATGGCAAAGATGCTTGTCTGCTGACCTGAGTTTGGTCCCCCAGACTCACACAGTGAAAGAAGACCACTGACTAATAAGAGTTGTCTTCTGGCCTCCATGGGTGGGCTGAGGCACCCCTCCACACACACACAAATAAATGAACTCTAAATTTAAAATGAACAGAAGCTTTAAATTTAAAATTACAGAGTTTCTTGAATATGTGGACTCAGCACTAGCTCTCAAGTCTGTCAGCCCATGACATTACACATGAAGCTGGCTTGGGGTCGTAGGCCTCATAATAGGGCAAATTCAGAAGTGGGCCTGTCTCTTAGGAGTCCTTCACGCCAGTGTGGAGAACACCTGCTCTCCTTCCTCCCACAACTTACTGAACGGCACCATGGACTTTTCCTGCTGTAATCACTATAAAAAAAATCTTACATAAAATACTCATTTTTTTCCCCTTAGTCTTTCTTCCTCTAAACTTGAGATTTTCTACTTTCAGAAATAAACTACCACTTCAAGGGAAGATGCATGGAATGATGTGGATGGTAATGACTGGGGTGTGGCCCAGCACGGATGAGAACAGTATAAAGAGTGCCCTCCTGCCTGAGGAGGCCAGAAGAGGGCATAGAATCCCCTGGAGCTAGAGTTACAGGTACTTGCAAGCCACCTGACATGGGTGTCAGGAACGGAACTCATGTCCTCTGCAAGAGCAGCAGCAAGCCCTCTTGACCACGGAGCCATCTCTTCAGCCTCTGGAATGAACAAGTCCAGCCCGTGAAAACAGCACCTGTTGAATGCGAAAGGCTGAGACTTGGAGTAAAGTAATTTTGTAGAGGATGTGTTGTGACTTGGTCTCAAGAGGAGGCAGGACCAGGGTGAGCATGGTGAGGTGGTTAATGTCTGTCCTCTGAGCACTCTTGACTCTACTGAGGGTCTGTTTGTTTGGTGGCTGGCACGCTTCTGCCACGTTCATCCATACGTCCTGTCCCCAGGGTGTATTTGTTGGGAGTCTTGAGTCTCAGAGGCAGCATTGGGTACTAAGGTGCAAGGAGAAGGCTGGAAATTGAACCTCATCCCTCCAGGAGTCTTGTGCTCAGCTGGTGGAGACCAACTCAGACTCAGGATAACAAGGACAAGTGCTGACTAAGAGAAATGCTCCTTACCGGGTCTGTGGGAGCATAGCACAGGACTCTAACATGAAGCCCCGGTGCCTGGAGCTCAAAGGCCTCTGAGCTAAGACAGGAAAGGCGAGGACAAGCTGGCACAGAGAAAGCCCCTGTTCCAGGCTGTGTGGCCCCAAAGTGTCCTGGGCAGAGGGGCTGGCCATGTCCAGATGACTAAGAAGTCTCCGGGAAGGCTGACCCTGGCAAACAGTAGCAGATAAGCTTGCAAGGAGTGGCCAGGCTGGCGACTCAGGACCTGGCAGCTGAGCTTTATTATGAGATAAATCTTGGCTTGGAGCTTTAGTGGGGCAAAGTGTCAAAGTGCTCTTGAGGCCATCTGTCTCAGGGTTAAGTGGATAATTGAAACAGATTCTTCAGAGCTAAATACAAAAGACATTAAAGACGTGACATCAGAGAAGAAAACAGGAGCAGAAGGCTTAGGGAGAGCAAAGTAGATCCTGGCTACAAACGGAGTAGTTGGGGGCAGACTGCGCCTGTGTCCTGTGCTATATTTCATCTCACATCCAAGGATGACGGTGTTAAAGTCTCTCTCTCTCTAAGGTTCTTCAGAGTGTTAAATAGGTACCACATGCTTAATAGAGGTTTGCCATATAGCAACTCTATGTAATTGAAGAAAAAGAAAAGAAATTGCAATATGAAGAGAAGGGTGAATTAGAATCTAGCCGTGTTAGTCATGGGAGGTTTCTCACAAACTTCTTTTTCCCCCAGAACATTACAGAATGATGGAGACATATGGCTGTTGAACAAATACCAGCAGGATAAATAAGGAAGTGGACAAGCATAATCAACACAGTTTATCAAAGACGCTGTCTAGGGGAGAGCTCAAGGGTGACCATCTGTGCTGTTGTAGACGGTACAGATGTTCTTGCTCTGTATCTCCATCGCTCAGATACGTGCTGTAGCATCGTTCTATCCGACCAAATAGGAGGCAGTGAAATATATCCGGCAAATGTCTGGACCTGCTGCTCTCGGGCCTCACCTGAAGCCAGACTTCCGTACCTAGGAGGCTAATGAGAAGTGTGGTAGACAATATGCTTCTGGTGGGGTTGGGGTGGGCATCGGGCAGGTGAGCTCAAACAAAATGGAGTTTGTGTGTTGTGTTGTGTGTGTGTGTGTGTGTGTGTGTGTGTGTGTGTGTGTGTGTAGGCATGTGTGTACCATGGCACACGTATCATAGAGAGGTCAGAGAACAACTTGTAAGAGTCTGTTCTTCCCCCCCCCCCACACCCCCATGTGTGTTTAGGGGCTCAAACCCAGGTTGTCAGGCCACCTCACTGGCCCCACCGTTCTCGAAAATACACAAAATTCCCTTATGGATACCCATCTAGGTAAGCGGTGGACAGAAATGAGATGAATTGCAGTATAAGTGTGATGTGTGAGAATGCTTCCCTGGCACTTTCTAGCTCTCTAGGGAGAAGAGGATCTAATTGGAATTTGCACTTTCTCAGGATCTTTTCTCTCTGATGGTGTGTCTGCTCCCATGCAGCCTGGCTGTGCCTGGATACCCACTCTGCCCTCCCTGCTCCCTCCTCAGCCCCACAAGCTACCTCAGGGTCAGGCTGCCTGGGTCCAGGTCTTATTCTGAGTTGCCTCTCTCTTCACCTTCCTCTCCATCTGTTTCCTGTCTTCTCTGACCTTGCATTAGTTCACTAGCATCCACACCCCAGGTATCCTCACTCCTTTGGCTCCTTGGCCTGTGTTCCACTGCTCCAGAACATCAGTGGGTTCTTTTCAACATGCCCCCAGTGCGCTTTGGTTCCACCTTTGTGCCACTAGGGGGAGCCACACCCAGTGCTCAGCCCAGCTCCCTGGTCAGTGCGCTCCTGGGCCACTGTATGTCTCTTTCTCTCCCTCTCCTTCCCCCTCTCCTTCCCCCTCCCTCTCCCTCTTTTCTAACCTCCCCACCCCAATCCTCCCACCCTCCCCCACCCCCCACCGTGTCTCTCACCACCAACTCAGAGGTAACAGCCGCTGACTCAGCAAGTCCCTTCCTGATTGTTTTTTAGGACCTCAGTTTGCATTTAAGCAACTGTACCCTACATTTTTCTCTTAATTTTAAAAATTGTGATAGACGTACGTTACAAAATTTGCAACTTTAAATGTACTTACATTTTAATATTTAAAATTTGAATTTTAAGTGTACAGTTTAAGTACAGTTTAAGTACAGTTTAAGTACAGTTTAAGTTTAATGGCATTGAAGATATTTATAACGTATTGGTTTTCTCTAAAGCTCTTTCCCTCTCTTACCCAACCGAAGCTCAGCGCCCACTAAACAAACTCTGCTTCCCACCTCACCATTCTTCCTGTGCTTATGATTGACTCTAGATTACCTGGCATAAGGGGACTGAGATATTTGTCACTTTATGGCTGAATGATCTCACTTATCTCACACCCTCAGTACTCATTCACAAAGTGACCTATTACCAACTTGTCCAAATAAGGAGCAGAGACCAGGAAAGAAGTCCTTCCATCTAACACACCTTCCCCTACTTGGGCTAAGAGTGAAAATGAAATCGAGAGAAACCTCAGAGGATGTTTGAAGGTGGTTTCTCTAACAAGACACGACATTCTCAGAAGAAACAAGACAAAATTCAGCCCCACAAAAGATCACAGAGTATAATGTAAGTTTATTTTTTTGGCTTTTAGAAATAAAATTTCTTCAAAAATTTTTGGTTGTGAAATTTGTCTGAAAAGCACATCTTCTCAGATGAATATGGTGATAGGAAGTACCAGCGCAGGGAGCTGTACCCCTAAACTCCCCAGTTTCCTGTGGAGGATGCTCTCTCCATACCCACGCGGTTCACCACTCTGATTTGGGGATTGATATCTGGTCTCTATGTGTGTATTTTTACTAGCTCCGGGCTACATGGCAGTCCTGGTATCTTTTGAATAGCTAACGTGCATCTACTTTCTTTGGAGGATTGAGTTTGTTTCCACAACTGCAGCACCTGCGATTTCCATAATGTTCCTCAGAGTTCCATGGTAAAAGGCAGCGGCTTCAAAGCTGAGCTAGACCTGGGTTCACACCCAGTGCTCTGCTAAGCCCTGTCAAGGACCCTGGTGAGTTGTGCAAGCCTGTCGGCCTCCACCTTCGGTGGTGAACAGGGTCTTTTAGAAGGCTCGTGCGTGCGTGTGTATTGTGGGTGGAGATAAGGGTTCTAAACTGCACAGGCAGCTGCTCCCCAGACCTGGCTCCACAGGGGAGAAGAAAAGGAAGCGCAGACCTTTGGGGAACACATCCAATTGTCTGCAGGGTCTAATTGTTCTGAAGTTCTCTCTTCTCCATTGTGAATTCAACGCGGGGTATTCAAAAGCTAGACTTTCTAATTATGCACCAAGTGGCTCGTGAAGACAATAACAAATTATCTGCTAATTTCGAGATGTGACGGTCTTGAAAGGACTAACTGTTGAGTCCTAGGTTAGGCATTCTCCTTCTATATGTCTTTGTTTTAATTTAATCAGTGGTTTGATTCATTTGCTTGAGAACGGTTCTAAACTGATAGCAGACATTTTGCCCTAGTCTGCCCTTGGAATGCAAACAAATACTAATAAAATTGCAGTGTTATCTACCCCTCTCCTGGAAGATACTGCCAGGCAGTGTTTGTGACAGCATCTCCGTGCTACAGAAATACACCCACAATGCAGCAACAAGATCGAGCCATCACCGAATTCTTTATAGAAAAGACAAAACAAGGCGAATATGCCAGAAGATGATTCTCCCAACAACCAGACTCTGGGTTTCCCAGACCAAGTCAGAAATAAGAACAGTGTTGATATGCGTTCTGAGACAGTCAGGGCTTTTAGGAAATGAATCTGACTTTTAGAAAAATCTCCTCCTCTGTCCTCATACTGGCAAAGCTGTATTGAGATATGGTCAATGGTATGCATCTAATTAGTAAAACAAGCAAACAAACACCCATTTGTCAATGAGATCATAGGATTACATTCTAGAAAACACTTAGCTGTATCTCCCGTCTGTCAATCATCATTCCTTGTAGGTGCCTATCTAGTGTATAGTCTTCTGAACAACTGAAAGCCTGAGTTTTAGAACCTCCTTCCCTTTAAACCCAAACGTATTTACCTAAAGTCTCCACCTGCTGATGGAATTTATAAATTTACATATAGCTGGGTATGGTAGTGCACAACTGTATTCCCAACAGATGGGAGTCAGAAGCAGGCAGATCTTCGTGGGTGTGAGGCCAGCCTGGTCTATATTGCAAGTTCCAGTCCAGTCTGGGATACATAGTTATACTCTGTGAAAAAGAAAGAAAGGAAGAAAGAAAGAAAGAAAGGAAGGAAGAAAGAAAGAAAGAAAGGAAGGAAGGAAGGAAGGAAGGAAGGAAGAAAAGAAAAAGAAAAAAGTATTATAAATATGCAGGAAATTAGTAAATTAATTGCTCTTGTAAACCTATTCAATTCAATTCCTTTTTTCTAAGTGATGCTTATCTCTCTTTTTCTGTATCAAACTAAATACCTCTTCTTCATTTTCATTTTACTAGTTCCAAATCCCTAGACCATTCTAATTATCTAGAAGCTTCTAGAGCACAGCCTTGAGAAGTGAAAACCAGCAAGAGAGACACTGTGCCCCTGACCTTAGTACTTGACACTCTCTGAGCTACGCTCAATGTCTTCATCGTCAGTGTTTTTTGACCAGGTCAGAAAGGACTCTCCCATGCCCTTGCATTTAGAGAGGAAAAGTTATATGTACAAACATGGCCTCTGTAGCTAGATATTCTGGGTGGAACTTTTGGTACTGTAGGAAGTTTGCATGTCTATGAACAAGTTAGCTTTCCAGCCTCGTGATAAAATGCCTGAGATGGTTGATTTCGTAAGGAAATGTTTGTTTTGGCTCATGGTTTCAAAGGCTCCAGCCCATGTCCATTGGCACAGTTACTTTGGATCCGTGATGGTCAAGCAGATTAGAGGACGCTGGCAGCCTCACCGGAGTCAGGCGTTGTTAGAGCGAGGTCAGATGTTAAGTTACAAATAATGTCAATGAGAACTCATGGTGGCGATCACTCCTTTAAATGTATATCAGTTTTTCACGTGAGCTTAAGATGTGGGGACCAGGATGACTTGACTCCCTGACTGACAGCTTATGATTTTGGTTGGTTTTTTTTTTTTTAATTTTGTATTAAATTGCGTGTGTGTGTGTGTGTGTGTGTGTGTGTGTGTGTGTGTGTGTGTGTTTCTGTGTATATACATGTGCTGTGGTGGGCATGTGGAGGTCAGAGGACAACTTGTGGGAGTTCTCTCCTTCTATCATATGGGGCCCAGGGATCAAACTTAGGTCATTAGTAAATCCCCTTATATGCTGAGCCATATCACAAGCCTTTATGGCTATTTCCTCCCACTCATAATTACCTACTTCCTTCTTAGAGGTGATGTGTGCCCACATAATCTCTCCTTCTTGCCCTGGGGTTGACCTGGCTGAACCTTGGCCATCAGCTCCTTGTCACCCTCTCTCCCTGTCACACCTTTACCTGGGAGGCCTGATGCCTGAGGAGTCCAACTGCACGCTGCCATGTCCCAGGTCTCTTTGGCTGGCTCTGGTTCATGGCTGTGACTTTGTAAACCCCAGGACCCTCCTGTCTCCACTTATCCAGCTGGTGTTGACCTGAACAAAAGTTCTGTTGGTTTGTTTCTGCAGCTGACAGGGAAAATGAGTCCATGACCTGCTCTGCAGACTCCATTTCGTCCCTCTCTGCCAGCACTCAGATCTTAGGTCTGGATGGTATTTACCCCAAACTGTGAACAACTAAGTGAGCCATAGCTGCTTCTAGGCCAGTCATAATAACACCCCATAATACTGTGACAATAAATAATTAACAAGATTTCAATATTTTTTCCTCAAAAATTTTTTAAGGCTGAACATTTTTAAGGATGAACATTAACTGTGAAAGTAGTCACAAAAAGAACCAAGATGGAGGTTACACTACAATCCAACTGTCAACCTCGTAAGCGGAGACACATAGGCAATCTCAAGGAACACAGGTGCTTGGCTTTGGAGCACAGAACCATGGGTATTTCAAAAGATGTAGATTTGTCTATATTTCATTTCCTCCTCTGAATTTTTATGAAAGCTATACACGTAGATCATATTATTTTGAAAATTAGTTAAATGAGGCACTAATCAATAAATGAGGCAGTCCACACCACCACACAGGTGTTGATGTACCTAATGCCTGAAAGGACCCCAGGCATTCAGCAATGCACTCTTGTTGGTTGGACAAATGGGTGATTTTAAAGTCTTCAGGAGTAGGTGGGGATAGTGGTACACGCCTGTCATCTCCTGGGGATGGTGGCACACACTGTCATGTCCTGGGGTTGGTAGCACATGCCTGTCAATCATCTCCTGGGGTTGGTGGCACATGCCTGTCATCTCAGCACTAGGGAGGTGGAGGCCAGAGGAGCAGGAGTTGAGGACCAGCCCGAGACCTTGTCTTCATAAAACCTTTTAATATTTTCTTTAAATTAAAATGTATACATTTATTTTAACTAGAAATATTAATAAATTAATAAGTGATGCAGCTCTTCATCCAGTGGGCTTTATTTCAAGTTCTGCCAGATTGCAGACAAGTTTAAGATCGTCTCTTTTTCCAATTCATCTTCTAAAACGTCGGTGAGTGTCAAAGCCCAGGCCAAGTCCTATGACATCATCTTATCGGTGACTAGATAAACTGAGTGTTCACAGACACAGAGATCTCTGGCACGGGTTTGTTCAACTGGTGAACTGATGCGTTTGCAAGCGCAGAATATTTAACCTCATCTGTAATTATGGTAGAACGATGAGATTCCACTCAACAAACACAAGTTACATAGCCTTTAGGAAGTTCATCACAATTGCGTGACCACTGGGCTTAAACAAAACATCTTTTTGTATAGCTGAAGTGTTAGGTCAAAATTATTGGAACCTACCCTAATTTAAAATTTTGGAAAAGTTCTTTCCACAGAGAATGTGACAGTAGTGTCTCTCCCATGAGTTTTGTCATTGAAGGCTCCTGGACAGGGCTGGATCTCAGCAGCAGGTTCTCATTATTTACCCACTTGACTGGGAAATTATGCAAGACTGTCTAGGGAACCAGGGTCTCTGAAGGACCATGTCCCCAGGAAACCCAGGGCTATTGAAAGGAGAAGTCTGCTTCCCTCAGCTTCCAGCAGCAACAGGAAATGGCAGGTCGCAGATCTCACTATACATGCACAGCACTCATCTGGGCAAGGGGAACCTTGCCCCACAGGCCTCCGGGCACCACTCAGAGGAGCAGGTATGGGGGGCAGCTTGGACATGTAGGTGGAATGGCATTCAGGAAATAACACTGTATGTCCTCTAGTGTCGGTCCAGCATCACATACTTTCTGTTATGTTTGTGGTTTTGAATGTTAGATTTTAAAGTTATACTCACTCCAGCACGTTATACCTAATGGTCACAGCCATTTCAGCCTGGACTCGTGCTCTGTTTATATGAAAGAGCAGGTAAGTGCACCTCAACTGGCCAGCAAATAAAACTGTAATAGCAGAAAAGTGACTCCAGGAGGTCACTCACTTTACTATATGCAGGACTGCAAAGATCAGTGACATTATTGATTCTGTTGACTTCATATAATTTAGAGGGGAGTGACACTGTAAGAGCTGAGGTCATACATATGCCCCGGGGCTTCAGAACACAGCATTTGGGAGGCAGAAGCTTTTCTCCAGCCCAGTGGAAGTGAAGTCACATGGAAATTTGGAAGCAGCCACCATTCAAGGGACCTGTACTTTAGGAGATGATAAGCAGATCATTTCTGAAGCATGCTGTGCACTGGGGTGTGTATTGTGGAAGGGCGTCAGGTGGGCGGGAACCCAAACCGACTTCCCATCAGTATATTTTAGTACATGCCACTTTGGAGTCGCTATGGTCTCACTAACTGTCTGACCATTCATCCTTAAGTCGAAATTATTCTTTAAAAACGTGTTTTTATTCATTTTAATGAGTCTAGTGGTGACATACTTATTGCAAAGCAAGAGAAAGCTGAGGTACGAAAGGACCGTTTTTTAAAGATATCATTGTTGATTTGCCAAGAGAATCTGTGAGCATAGCCATGCCTCAACAGTTCTTCACTCACCCCTACCCCCTTGAGGACACTCCCATCTGTGTGGATCGAAGGTCTTGGTTCATACACACACAACACCAGGGAGAACACTCCTGATAACATGTGTGAAGATTTAAACATGTCATCTTCAGATGACTTAAAAATGCAGGGCCACATGAATATGACATGTCCAATGATTTTACTCAAACACGTAAGGAGAAAGCAGAAATGACCAAATATAAACTACAGCAGGGATGAAGAACCAATGTGGCCAGTCAGAGAACAGCTCATGCCCAGGGGTGACTAAGCTGAGTGGTGGCCACTTCCTATCTATGATCTCAGTATGATCTGCCTGTGGGTTAAAATTTTAGCTCAGCTACTTTTTTGGGTACTGCGGATGGGACATGAGGGGCTGCCAAGAAAGCATGGTGGAGATGTTCAAGAGAGAAGGTGGCACTTTCCTCACAGGGCAAGCAGTGTAGAACAGAGGGTAGATAGGAATTGGGAATATTTGCGTCTGGAGCTAGCTGATATAACAAAAGAATCTTGTACTGAGTCTGAGACACACAAAATCACAAATCCTGCCCTGAGTAAGTGGGCAGAGGGAGGTGAGATACTCCTTGGTGAGGTGGAAGACCATGGGCACTGAGGGAGACGTGTGCGCTGCCAAAGGAAGTAAGGTGAGTCCGTTTATGTGGAGACTCAGATGCTAATTCTCACCAAACATGTGAGCGTGCGTTCCAAGTACAGCGATTGTCAACACAAACCCCGAATTTCGCTTCATGCATGGACCTGGGAGTGAAGAGCCAAGACAGGATTTAGAGTGAAGAGGAAGGGGCCTCT
Source organism: Peromyscus eremicus (assembly GCF_949786415.1). Lineage (NCBI taxonomy): Eukaryota > Metazoa > Chordata > Mammalia > Rodentia > Cricetidae > Peromyscus > Peromyscus eremicus. The sequence continues at coordinate 41,780,402 of NC_081423.1, read as the reverse complement.
GGCTTCTATCCCCAGAACCACAAATAAGTAACTAGTTAGAAGGATGCAAGAAGCAGAGAGATGAGCTGACTGAGAGGCATGCAGCCAGGTGGCTATGCAGATGCGGATGTGGAGGCTGGCAGGGAGCATGCGGTTCTGGACATTGAGTGACCAGTGGGCCAGGAAAAGGGAGAAATCAGTTAGCTGTGAGATGCTGAAGACAGATGAAGAGGATTAGGAATGAGGACAGATTGGGGGGGGGGCGGTCAGGAGGGACATGGCAGGGGCCCTTGAGGAGCAGAGATGAGAAGAAAGCCCTGTGGATAAAAGAAAGCTGAGGACTAAGTCCCTCTGGAAAAGACCACATCTTCCAGGAAGGCGTTTGTGGAAATGAGGGAACATAAGCAGTGTTTGGAAAACATTGACTTCTAGACCCTTCTTCTCTGTGGTGGAGTGTGTCACCCAATAGGTAAGAAGGGCCTTTGTGGGAGTGAGAAATAAATTAACTGATCACTCAGCTACATATACACTCACACATGCTCACACATATCCACACTCTCACACACACACATGCTTACACATACACACACAGTAGACTGTCAGTGAAACATTATTTAAGAAAGAGTGAATAAACTTTCCCAGGATCTCAGAGAGTGCGTTCTCTCTCCTTTTCAGACAAGAAAGGCATTTTCTTCCACATATTCATGATTTTAATAAAGGTTTGTTGTTTTGATCAGTTTCTGAGATTGTTCAATGTTATCGATGTCAAACATAAACGTATACATTTCAGGTAGGAGAATTTATTTTCGATGTGTTGTTATGAACCAGAACTCTCATCCCTGCTCACCTCCCTCATCGTTCAGACAGCTTGCCTCCTTCTTAAGTGTGTGTGCTACTTCCTATGTGTCTTTTCCTTCTGTCTTTGGATCTGAGAGTTCAGTTTTTCACCAACGCCAAAGAAATGGGACTCGATCTCTTCCCAGGATTTGACATATCCTTTCAGCTTGTTCCTTTAAATGTGGGTACAAGCTGGGTGTGGCAGTAGGTACCTGTGATTTCAGTGCACGACTGGTTGAGGCAAGCAGATGATGAATTCTAGGCCAGCCTGGACTACCTAGTGAGACCCTGTGCCCCTAAATTAAAAATAGAAACCCAAATAATCAAAATATGTTTGTGTAGTGGAAAGCTGGAATTAACACATTCGTCCCTCTGAAAACCTGCATCTGATGTTAATTGTCAATTTGATATCGAGATCATCAAACGGAGAAGCCTGTGGGCATGTCTGGGAGGGAGTGTCTGGATTAGGTCAGCTAGGTGAGAGGACTCCCTGACTGACAGCATTGCCCGTGATCGGGAGTCTTGGACTAAATGAAAAGGAGAAAGCTTGGCAGGGAGCTCAGCCCCCTGTCCCCATCTCTCCTTCTTGATTGTGGATACAATGGTACCAGCTGCCTCATGTTCCTACTGCCATGCCCTCCATACCATGCCCTCCCCACCATGCCCTCCCCACCATACCTGTCATGCCTTCCCCACCATGCCCACCCTACCATGCCCTCCACATCATGCCTACCATGCCCTCCCCACCATGCCCTCTGCACCATGCCCTCCCCATCATGCCTGTCATGCCTTCCCCACCATGCCCTCCCCACCATGCCCATCCCACCATGCCCTCTCCACCATGCCCTCCACACCATGCCCACCCCACCATGCCCTCCACACCATGCCCTCCACACCATGCCCTCCACACCATTCCCACCCCACCATGCCCTCTCCACTATTCCTTCCATACCATGCCCTCCACACCATGCCCACCCCACCATGCCCTCTCCACTATTCCTTCCATACCATGCCCTCTACACCATGCCCTTCCCACCATGCCCTCCCTATCTGCAAACTGTGAGCCGACATAAACCCTTCCTTCCAGAAGTTGCATTTTGTCCGACAAGTAACCAACACACTATATAATAGTTTCAAAGTACTAAAAGACTAACTTCGGGCATTCCAGACAACAAAAGTTATAAATGCTTTATGCCTTGTATATACCATGTTTTTCAAAATGTGTTCTGCCTTCACAGAAAATGGAACCCCAAAACCTGTCCAAGGTCACTGAATTTCAGCTCTTAGGATTCCAGAACCTTCTTGGGTGGCAGTCCCTCCTCTTTGCCATTTTCCTGTGCTTCTATCTCCTCACCATCACAGGCAACATGGTGATCATCGTAGTGGTGAGTGAGGACCCACGCCTGCGCTCTCCCATGTACACTTTCCTCCAACATCTGTCCTTCCTGGAGATCTGGTACACGTCTACCACTGTGCCCCTGCTGCTGGCCAACCTGGCCTCCTGGGGCCACACGCTGTCCTTCCCCGCCTGCATGGCCCAGCTCTACTTCTTTGTGTTCTTTGGTGCTACCGAATGTTTCCTCCTTGCCGCAATGGCTTATGACCGGTACCTGGCCATCTGCAGCCCACTCCACTACTCCCTGCTCATGAGTCCTGATAACTGTGTCGCTCTGGTCACAGTCTCCTGGGTGACCGGGGTGGGCACCGGCTTCCTGCCTTCCCTGATGATTTCTAAGTTGGACTTCTGTGGGCCCAACCGCATCAACCATTTCTTCTGCGACCTCCCTCCGTTAATGCAGCTGTCCTGCTCCAGTGTCTATGTGACGGAGATGGCCATCTTTGTCTTGTCCATCGCTGTGCTATGCATCTGTTTCCTTCTAACCCTCCTGTCCTACGTTTTCATAGTGTCCTCCATTCTGAGAATCCCTTCCACCTCCGGCAGGATGAAGACGTTTTCTACATGTGGCTCCCACCTGGCCGTGGTCACCATCTACTATGGGACGATGATCTCCATGTACGTGCGCCCAAATGCACACCTGTCACCAGAAATCAACAAGGTCATTTCGGTCTTCTACACTGTGGTCACTCCACTGCTGAACCCAGTTATCTACAGCCTGAGGAACAAAGACTTCAAGGAGGCACTTAGAAAAGTCATGAGAATTAAGTGCGGTGTCTACAGAGCCAAAGTGAAAGGGCGTGGCCTCGCTCCCTAGGGACCCCTGCACACACAGTGCTTCCCGGCTCTGCACTGGGCTTTGTTTCTCACTCATGCAGCCCGGGTGCAGAAGTTTCTCTAAGGCGCTATCAGACTGGCTTTTTAGACACAAAGTCTGGTGTTATTCAGTAGCTGTACGAAGAAAGAACGCATAGAGACAAAGGTTTGAAATGTCCTCGCAGTGAGAAAGGATAAGTAAGAACTAGGCAGTGCCAAGCATTTCTTTTTTATATGACTCAGAATTTTTTTTATATATATTTTGCAATACAGTTCAGTTCTATATATCAGCCACAGATTCCCTTGTTCTCCCCCCCTCCCGCCCCCCCTCACCTTCCTCCCAGCCTACCCCCTATTCCCACCTCCTCCAGGGCAAAGCCTCCCCCTCGGACTGAGATCAACCTGGTAGACTCAGTCCAGGCAGGTCCAGTCCCCTCCTCCCAGGCCGAGCCAAGCGACCCTACATAGGCCCCAGGTTTCAAACAGCCGACTCATGCAATGAGCACAGGACCCGGTCCCACTGCCTGGATGCCTCCCAAACAGATCAAGCCAATCAACTGTCTCACCCGTTCAGAGGGCCTGATCCAGTTGGTGACCCCTCAGCCATTGGTTCATAGTTCATGTGTTTCCATTCGTTTGGCTATTTGTCCCTGTGCTTTATCCAGCCTTAGTCTCAACAATTCTTGCTCATATAAACCCTCCTCTTTCTCGCTAATTGGACTCCCAGAGCTCCACCCGGGGCCTAGCCATGGATCTCTGCATCCAGATCCCTCAGTCATTGGATAGGGTTTCTAGCACAATAATTAGGGTGTTTGGCCATCCTATCACCAGAGTAGGTCAGTTTGGGCTGTCTCTCGACTATTGCCAACAATGACTCAGAATTTTAAGGTGTTTTGATTAATGACAATCTAGAAAAGAAAGAAACAAAGAAAAAGATGCGAAGGGGGACAGAAGAGTTACAAAACTTTATGTCTTGGGATTCACATCTTTACTCCCTTTCCCGTTTTCTTAATTCAGATGAAACTTAGGAGATCTGGGTTAGTCTTGGCCAGTGATCCGTTCATTAATCCTGTAGATATTGTTAATCCCTTGACCTGTACCAGGTCTGTGTTACTGTCGGACAGGATACACAAAAAGGTCAGGGAAGGAAGACATTTCCTTAATGGATGCTCTGCTCTGGAAGAAGAGAAATGCATTAAAAAAACACACACACACAAAGAAACTCTTGACTTGAGTTTGCTAGAGATGACCACTGGGAAACAATCAAACAAGCTGGTACTGGAGATGGAAAAGGGATCAGCACATGGGCTTAGAACAGCGAGGTTCACAGGGCTTCAACCTCCACTTCCAGATGAGAAGACCAAGAGGAGCAGCCAGGCAGAGGACAGGCACTGAGGACAGAAGAAGGCATGGAAGAACCCACAAGTCCAGACAAGCATTTGGAGAGGGGGCAGGGCTCGACTGTACAGGTTCAAAGCCCAGCAGAATTTTAAAATTCTGTCTAAATGATCACTGAAGGGTAGCATATATGCAACTGAATGGTAAACTTTACATTTAAAAATCTCAGTGATGTTAGCAAAAGAGAACCCACAGAACTGTTAGGGCCACTGCAGCAGCTCCTGACAGGGAGGAAACTGGCTTGATTTTAGGTTTAATAATAGGACCCACCAAAGGAAGTATGCTGGTGGAGAATGTGCACAAGAGAACCAAGTGGAGAAAAGGCCATGAAGGAGCTTCAGAACATGAAACATAAAGGAAAAGTAAACCTAGCCTAGAAACAGAACTGAAGCATCCACAGGGGTGTGTGTGTGGGGGGGGGGGCGACTCCTGAAATTCCTGCGCAGACTCCTTGTAGGGATGGGAGTGGCTGTCGGCTGGCAGAAGGATGGAGTTTTTGTTAAGCATCTCAGAACAGACACTGCTGCTGTTTCTCTGCGGGGTGGTAGCCTCGTTGTGGGCAGGGTGACTGTGGAGGAGGGAATGAGTGGTAGGAACCACAGGCAGGGACATCGGTGAACAGTTGTCCTGAGAAATGTGTTTTAGAAAGGCGAGAAAAGTGTGTCTTGCTGGAGGGACACTTGTATTTTTGTAAATCGTAAGGTTTTAAGCATCTGGGTACATCCAAACACTTGTGGGGTAGGTCAGTTAGTACATAAAAATATAAGTGATTACTGGAAGTGCTAACCAGAGCCCAAGATACAGCAAATGTGGACTGTGGGCAAATGTGGACATGCCAACACACAGCGGGAAATGCTTTATTTACTGTAGGATGTGTGGTGGGAGTGAGAGGTCATTTCAACACCATTTTATGGAAATGGAGAGGGGATTTGCTTATTTTTCTGGAAAGAGATCAGTAAAAAGCAGTGGATATGAATTTGAAGAACGTGGAGACAGCATGTAAGAGGAAGAGGGCCGGCAGATGGGCAATTATCCCTCTTGAGGGAGAGTGAGCTATGTGCTAAGACAAAATCAGGTTAAAGAAACTGTTTTCCAAGGGACTGGAATTAGTGAGCAGAGTATCCTAAATGAAGCATTAAACAGCATGGGCTATAATGTGAAGTGACCTAGAGGACACAGGTGTTAATGGTTTCACAGGGCACGGTTTATACTCGGCTTTCACTAGGCAAAGTGGTTGGGTGTGTGATTCTGAAGACAGGCCCCCTGAGCAGGAAGCCTGAGCTGCAGCAGGTTCTGGACTATTGGACTCTCCCAACACAAGCACTCTGATGAGGCTGCCTTTCTTCTCCGACAGGGGACCACACCAAGGAAAACAGCAGTGTCCCCAGACTGTGCAGAGGTGTGCTTAAGGGGACTGACATTTAGCCCAATCCTCAGTTCCCTTCATCAGACTGTGTTGCAGGGTTGAAGCAGCCAATATCACCCTTTAATTTTTTTTTTAGATTATTTTATTTTATGTGTGTGAATATTTCACCTGTATGTATGTAGGTGTGCCACATGTGTGCCTAGTAGCTATGGAGGTTAGAAGAAGGCATCAGATTCCCTAGAACTGGAGTTATGGATGGTTGTGAGACACCATGTGAATGCTGGGAACCAAACATGGGCCCTTTGTAAAAACAACAGATGTTCTTAAATATGGAACCATCTCTCCAGCACTCCATTATCACATTAAAAAATACTATTTCTTTTCATTGTGCATATATTGTCTTTTTTTATGCTCTGTTTTTTGAGACAGTGTCTCACTATGTAGCCTTGGCTGGCCTTGAACTTGCTTTGTAGACTAGGCTGGCCTTGAACTCAAAGAGATCTGCCTTCCTCTGTCTCTGAGTCCTGGGATTAAAGGTGTACCCTGCCTGTGTTATCTTTTTAAAGGAACAATTTCAGAAATCTGGTTGTTTTTCTGGTCATAGAAATGTTGGGGAGACTAGTTCAGAACCTTGGACAAAGCCCATCTACTACCATGAAGGACTTCTTTGTACACCAACATGCATCTACTGTCTAAACTCAACCATGTAAACTATCCATTGTGTTATAAAATAAAACACAGTTAATTTATTAATATATGATTATCTGTGATTTTTGGTCAATATTCTATCTTACCAACAGTTAAATGATAAATGGAGAAACTGGCTTTGAACTGCCAATCAATCAACCTTTCTACTCTCATGAAAACCACAGAAAACACAACATCATTTCCCCATGGATTGGCTGATTGATTTTTTTTATATATATAGACAAGATCTCATGTTGTATTTCAAGGTCTGGAACTTACTATATATCCCAGGCTGGCCTTAAATTCTGACCACTCCTATGAAGATGTCAACCTGAGAGAGGGCTCAGCTCTTTCCAAAGGGAAGTTTTTACTGTTCCCTTTCCCCACAGTGTTCTTAGGCCCCCAGCATACCACTTTTGCTTCATATCAATGTCTTACTACCTCTAGTGGACATTTCCTGTCCACATAACTTCGTGGATCTTGCGGTCATCTCTGTGGTTTGTTATTCTTCCGGCCCCACATGAGAAAAAAAAATCCTCTACAATATTCTCTGTTGAAATCTTTGGGGGGGGGGAGCCTGATTTTGATTAAAATTCTACTTACTTCTGTAAATATCAACTCACACTTACTCTTAAATAAAAAATCCAGCCTCACATCAAGGGCACAGTTTGTACTGAACACTGACAACATGTGGATACAGAAAATGTGACAATTTAATAACAGTTGTTACTGGAACCATCAAAAATATATCTGTAAAAAATTACACTGCAATTATGGAAGAGGTGGAGGGGAGCCAGTGTCTGAGGTGTATTCCCAAGGAACATTCTGATCAAGTAGCAATTACATGATCCTCTCAGCAATCTCAGTGAGATCATGACATGGAAAGAAGTTTCTTTATTTTGGGCTCCCTGTTCTTATACATAAATGAAGACTTTTTATAAAGATTTAAACACAATCAGTTTGAATGGCTGGGATGAGTTGACTGATCAAATAATAAATTAGAAGTCTACTAAATATTCTCCAGCTTAGAACGAAGATAGGCTATGATGTGTGTATGTGTGCATGCATGTGTGTGCTTGTGTGTGTCTGTGTGCACTCACACACACACTTACGAATGGAAGTCTGTCTCTTGTGGTCCTTTGTACTTCTCAAGGTGAAAAGTGAGTGCCTGGGAGAGGCTCCTCCAGGCGTTGGACAGAATGGAGAACCAGCAGGGTTTGTTGCATGCCTGCTAGAGAGAGATTTTTAACCAGAAAAGACTTTCTGCAAACCACATAATGAATAGGGTAAACGCCTGATGCCTTCGTACTGAAGAAATAGATGTTTCCATAGCCTTACAAACAGAGTTCATATCTGTTTTTCAGATGCATGATTGGCATAAATTGTTAGCAAAAATGCCAAACTGTCCATCTGCAAGTGATCAAAAAGCTTAAGCTGATGTCTTAATATGTTATTATTCTATTTCTTTTACAGAATTTCTTAAGGCATTCAGCACACCAGCATGTTCTGTTCTCTGAGTACCTACTTTTCACCCCCATCTCTTCCCCTGTCCCTGCCCTGCCACTCCCATCAGTCCCCTTTGCTCCTCAAAGTTTTCAGTTTTACTTTCCTGTCATTTGCACATATATCATTTTATTTAAGTACCTATAAAGATTAGGAAAAACAAATGAGAGAAAAGTGAGGCCTGTCTGATATTGACTTAATTTGCTGAGTACAGCATTACTACTTTGGTCTTTATGGCTGAAAACATTGTGTGGACAAGGGTGGTGTTTTTCTTTATCCTTGAACTCAAGTTTTTACAGAGGATCTGCTGTTAGTGAGCAAAACCAACACCTTCTAGAGTATAATTGGTCCCTGCCTTGCATGTCTTTCAGTTTCTGAGAGCAAAGGGTGGTTCAACACAAATCTGTAGATAAGTGTCCCATGTTTGTGTCAATGCTGATGTGAAGGGAGCTGGAAGACAAAGATTAGGTGATTCGGGCAAGTGGCCTTTATCCCAGAACTCCCACTTGGCCTGATCTCCTGTGCGCAGCTGGCCAGCTCTGGATCTGCCCCCATGGTCTCCTCTCACAGTGTACCTACCCACCCATGCCCAGGTACAGAAGCCACTTACTTCACCTATGGTGGTGAAGGCCATCCTCCCTTTCCTTTTGCCTATCTCTGGTGGCTCAGAGATACTTACAAACACTTGTGACGTGACTGCCCTCATTCTGCCTGGCTCAGGGACTTCTTGTGGGGGGAGGTGGACATGATGTCCTTCTTGGGAAGGACTGTGCTGTGTCTCCTGCACTTTGGAGTCTTCTACTGGAGACCCCCACGGGGAGGTTTTAGTACAGAGGCCCTGTGTCTCAGCCTTCTCTGTACTTTCTAGCAGCCTTTCCCCTGGAACACTCCAGGCTCCCCACCTTGCCTCCAAGGGCTTGTATCAGCTGGTGCAGTAGAATTCTTCTTGATTATAAGCTTAGTCAATGATGGGCAGTGGATGGGACTCCTGGGTTCCCTCTCCTGTCGGTGGATGTCTCTCTGCCCAGGGTGAGAAAGGACCCTCCCTCATGCCTCCTGGTATGATTCCTCAGCAGGAGACTTCCTACTCAGTTTCCCACCTCTGTCCTCTCATTTCCGTTCTTCAAGAAGAAGGTGTGTTCCCATTCATTGCTGCCTAACAGGGAAGGCACATAGTAAGTGCTAAATAAATGATCTTAGGACAGCCATCACTCTGAGACCTTCAGCAAGCCAGGCATCATTTGCTGTAAGTGTTTTCCTATAACTTGTGTAAGCCTCACAACCACCCATGAAGGACTCGATGCTTTTGAGGAGACCGAGTCACAGAAAACCCGAATCACTGTGTGAAGGTCCCACCACAGAACTAGGAAGTAAACCCTGATTGTCTGAGTCAAGAGATCCTCATGCTGGGGGGCCAGGTGTTCTCTGGACCCTTAAAACTGTGTACTCGGAGGGTTGTCAGCAAGACTCTCACTCAGGCTTTCTCCCCATCAGCCGGGAGCAGACACAGAGCTTCTAGAACAAACCTCTGTGCCTCCAAGGCATCCCAGGTGATTCCAGAAAACTAACCTGAAGAAGCCACCTCAGCTGCTCCAACCCTCTTCTTGTCTTATCACACATGTCCCCAGCCTGCTTGGACTTCCATGCTGAGGACCTGGCAGGGCCTCTTGCTCCACACTGCTGGGTCCTCTCTGCTTCCCCCAATGCTTCTTTGGAGGCTGTCCTCACCAAAGGAGCAGGGGGCCCATCAGTGACGTTGACTAGAGAGCAAAAGTCAGCAAATAAAGGGAAAAGTGAGAGCTGAAGCAAAGAAGAGGAGTGGGGAGGCTCCATCCCAGGGCCTAAGCCCTAACTAACTTCATCTTACTTGATAGCGCCGTGGCCACCCATGGAGTAACATCATGTCTAGTACCATGGGGCACTGAAGGATAAGTTCCCAAGGTCAGAGGAACCTTCCACAGCCCCTCACTCCCCCTGTGTGCAACCAATGATAGCCAGGCATAGAGGTGATCAGGCAGGGCCCGGGGGTGCTTCCCCTAAGTTTGCCTACTGTGGTCAGTGCCTCTCCAAGACACCAGATAAAAAAGGTCACCAAGAAGGAAGGAAAGTAAGAGGATAACCAGGTCACAGAGCCCTCAGCTAGGGACTCCCTCTGGCTGAGCAGTACACAATGACCACTTGGACAACAAGTACAAGGTGGAGATGTTTACACAAATGTGAATCTGTCGTCACTGACGCCCTTCACCTGCCTGCACTTGGTGTTTTTAGAAACCACACCTGTTTGTTGGTTTTTTTTTTTCTCCCTGCTCTGGAAATGTCCTCTGGGGATAGGAGCTAGGCCCCTGTTGAAGCCAAAGGATGGAGTCAGGTGAGGATCCTGGATGGAGAACTCTACTGTCTTTGCAGCTCATTCCAAATGGACTGCGTCACCAACATTCTGCTCTCTTTTTCCTTCCCCACTCCATTCCTCAGGACCCACTGTCTACTAGGGGTGCTGATGGGTCACAGACTCCAGACACACAGAGAATATCTGCAATGGACTCCAGTCTTCAGCAGGCGTGGCTGTGGTGTCCTGAGCTCCCCTCTTCTTGCTCAAGCTGCTATAGACTCATGGCCCAGGCACCACATTACTCTAACCAGAGAGGACCATTGGAGAGGAGAAGAGCCCACCCCAGCATGCTGTTCCTCAGGACCTGCACTGGCCAGAGTCCTACCTACAATTCAAAGCTCCCAGGTCACAAGACGATACCACAACATGCCCTAATAAGAGGATTGTCATCTCCACACAGCTGAACTTCTAAAGCAACTGCCCTGTGGGGTGCTGTTAGTCTGGTGGGCAGCCTGCACCTGAGCCCTAGAGCATTCCAGGGTCAGTCTCATCAGAAAGCAGATACTCTACAGGAAGTGCTGCCCGGTCTTTCAGAGGAGAACATACATGGAGTCAGTTGGAGATAGAACTGTGAGTCCTCAGTGAGCTCAGGACCCACTGTGATCCTCACTAAGAGTGGGCTCAGGTCTTCTCCCTACTTTACAGGTGGGAGAGTGGAGAAAGGCCGAGTTGTGGGTGATGTTAAAGGGAAAAGATTATTCGGCGTGGCTGGAGATGGTAAGACTCCACGCAAGGGAGGCAAGGTGGAGTCAAGTGTCTTGCTGCAGCTGAAAGAGAGTCAGTGCGTTCTAAGTCCAGCACAGCCAAGGGGACTTTAGAGCAGATGCGCAGGTCCGAGGATGGGAACTCCAGTGCTAAAGGGGAATTCTGGGTTGCCAACTCAACAGGACTCTTGCTGAAACCGGCTGGGTGATGAGACTTATCGCCTAGGTGTCTTCATCGGGTTTATTTTCTACTCCAATTAAAGAATTACAAGGTGGGAAAGGTCTCGGCTACAGTAGGCAGCAACAGGTGTCAAGTTTTATTGAAAGTGAAGAAGTTCACACAGCAAGGCACGCGGAGAGAAAGACTCCTTGAGGAGTACAGAGGGGACTATGTCCACCCACCCACACCGCCATATGCAAGGTTGGGGATTGTAAGTGTTTTGAGGGGCCTGGGAGGGGTCTCCTTCCCCTACTTTTGGGCTGGTCAATGTAAACAAAGAAAGAAGGGCTCAAAGACCCACAGCTCAGGACCAGCCTTGAACCAGTCACCTGGAAGGGAGCCCTGATAGAGAAAAGCCCGCTAGGCTGTTGTCTCCGGATAGGAAGGGGAGGAAAAGGCCAGAAGCTCGCCATCTTCATTATCTGTCCTGGTCCCTCTCTATCCCTGTCTGTCTGTCAGGGGTCTGTCTGGCTCCTGATCCTTCCAAACCTCACCTCAGCTGTGGAGGAGAATGAAGCGTCCATCAGCAATGAAGAGCTCTGGGTCTGAGCCAGATTATGGATGAGATGGATGGCTTGTTTCATTTCTTTTGCTGTGACAAATACACCCTGACAAAAACCAGCATAGGAAAGGAAAGGGCTTTTGTTTTGTTTTTCTTATAATTCCAAGTTACGGGTCCATCTCTGAGGGGAAGCCATGGTGAGAAATCAAGCTAGTCACATCACATCCCCAACCACGGAAAAGAAAGAATAAATTCACCCTTACCTGCTTGCTTCTTCTGTTCAGCTGGGCGTCTCAATGTTTATACTGTTCAGGACCCAATGGCTAGGAAATGGCTCCTCTCACATTGGGCTGGGTCTTCCTATGTCAGCTCCCTTCACAGATAGAGCCCCTCACAGACATAGCCCCTCACAGACAGCGCTCCTCACAGGCATGCCCACAGGCCCATCTGACATTGATAATTCTGCATGAAAACTCTCTTCCCAGGAGATTCTAGGTTGTGTTGTATTGGTAATTAAAGCTAACCGGCCCAACTGGGCTCCATACTAACAAACGTGGCAGCATTAACTGTGAGAGCCTCAATGAGAAGAGAGCTCTGGGGAGCCAGAGTTGTATGACGGAGAACAGCACAGTCGCCTGGAGAGCAGGCAGCTTGGGTCCCTCTCAGGACTGCGCCCAGGAGCCAGACAGCTACCCTCTCCTGAGAAGTCTCTTTATCTGGGATATCAGGCAGAATGTCATTTCTGGGCCCAAGAATGACACAAAACTGAGAGCCCTTAATGGAGCAAGTGGGAACCAAATGAAGCTTAATGTGTGTGTGATACATGTCAGACAGAGTGAAGCCTCTAGTTTTTTTTTTCTTTTCCTTTCTTTTTTTCAAGACAGGGTTTCTCTTTGTAGCTTTGGAACCTGTCTTAGAACTCGCTCTGTGGACCAAGCTGGCCTCAAATTCACAAAGATCCACCTGCCTCTGCCTCCAGCGTGCTGGGACTGAAAGTGAGCACCACCATTGGCTGTCCCTGCCTCTAGGTTTGTTTCTATGCATCATATCTACTCTTCTTTGGGCCCAAGAGTGTATCTATAAGAGGGGAAAGATATCCTGGCAGTCCAGAACCAAGGACTACCACAAAGACACACTGCACAACAAACCTCACACAAGAGTTTTATTGGGACGGACACAGGAGGGTAGCTGCCTCTGCCGGGGCGAGAAGCAGGGGAAACTGAGCAGAAGGCAGGCTTTCTATAGGGTTTCTTGTGAGGGGTGGCAGAGCTTTCCAGGGTGGCCTGGGATGGGTGGGATTCTACGGCCTGAGCCTGGGGCAAACTCAGGGATTGGTGAGATTTTGTTCTCAGGGATGGGTGGGATTCTTTTCCTTGGCCCTGGTCTTGGGGTCAAGTCAGTGTGTTCTTTCCTTGACCCTATTACCTGCCCTACAGTATCTATCCTAGAAGCTCTGTCATATGCCAGGAAACACTCTCTGAGACCTGAGCTTGGGAACAGAAAGTTGTCAGAGTTGTGGTGTTTGGTAGATGGGGCCATGCTCCATTCTCCATGGATGAGCGGCAGTGGCTGCAGTTTGCTGCTGTTCTGCTTAGCAGTGTCCAGGCCAGCACGTCACTCAGCATGTAACTTGGAAGTCTGGCCTTTTGGCTCATAGCCTATTTTCAGTAACCATCTTTATCTCTATTCTCCTCAGTTAATTGGGAACTCACAGTAAAGTACTGGTTACATAAAGTGGGGTTTATTAAGCTGAATCAATAAGAAACCATAAAGTACAGTCTTTGGCTATGACTTTGACCCTGGGAGAGGGGGCAAGGACAAGTGTGATAGCATGGGGGTGTGTGGGAGTTGGGGACACATTATGAAATGCCACAAGACATGGATACTGGATTCCTTCTTAGGAAGGCAAGATTCAAACTAACTCTTTGAAAAGGCCTTGGTTATATTTTGGGAGAGTGTACAGCATGTCTTGGCTGCCATCTTATAATCTTGAACAATGGTTCACTCTAACCAGGAACTGAGGTGGGCTTCATTGCTAGGAACCCATGATATCGTCACTCAACATGCCTTGAGAGTGTGGCAAGTCTCTCCCAGCTCATGTTTCTGTGTCTCCTGAAATGTTTTGTCAACTTACATTGAACAATAGGAACACATTCGCCACCATTTCAGGCCTGTGTAGAAATTCCAGGCAAGTCTCTGCCAATTTCTGTGACCATCAGGGTGTCCTTTCTCATCCCTTCATCTCTGTGACCATTAGGGTGTCCTTTCTCATCCCTTCTACACTCCAGCCTCTGAGGCATATACACATCCCTTTTCCTTCCCTGTAACCCACACCTTCTTCAACTCTCTGTGTACTGGTTTCTCAAGGGAGTGTCCCTCTGCCCTTGGTCCCTGAATTTTGAGAGAACATGCCCAAGGGCTGGATAATTAGAGGAGGCTAGAGGAAGACTGACCCCTCTCGCTTAACCTTTCTCCCCACTGCAAATAAGAAGGCTGGTGAGCTATGCCCTAACAAGAGGCTGGTGTAAAAATAGACGGAAAAAGTGAATTGTAGAGGAACACACCCAGTTCCCTCTAGGTAGAGAAATAAATAGATCCCAGTGTCCAACTCTGGGGAAAAAAAATGAAGGATTGGAAGAGGGAATACTAGGAACTTGCCCCAAGGAAAGTTGGAGGATGATTGCTACATGCTGTGGGCCAGCCTCCTATCCTTTTTAACTTTTGAGTGTTTCAAACTTTTCTGTAGCTCACCTCGGGCACAGAGGCATTATAACCTGCCCCACCCCTTCCCTGCCAACTGGAAGCCCAAGAAGTGTTGTTCTCAGTTTCTCTTTCTCTCTCTAGAAGACCAGGAAGTTTAGTGCACTTGGCTTCATGTCAAGATACTATTACAGTGCCTTAATTGCCAGGCACCACTCCGCTGGGCTATAAAAGTCAACGGTAGTGAGGGCAGAGAAAGTATTCCTTTCTTCCTTTCTCTGGTGAGATCACTGGCTGTCCTCTCCATCTCAAGGCAGTCCTTTCAGAAGAGCAGGACTACTTCTTGGTGAGCATTTCCAGTGTGGGCTCTGATGAAGGCCAGCTGTTAGGGGGAAGGTGACTTGGGATATGGTGTATCTTTAGTTAAGGGGCAGATTGCTCTTGAGCACCATGGCCCAGAACTTTCTAGCACATAGAGAGCCTCCACCTGCTCTCCAGAGGAGTCATTTCTTCACTCAGCCATTTCAGCTGTGGAAGGAGAGCTAGTGCTCTCTAGACCCTTGCAAGAAGAATCCCGGGAAGGAAGACCCCTCCCCACCCCCCGTGCCTTGATAGAGGATATGGTATCTTTTCCAGTTTTTATCATTCCAAATGGCCACATCTAGCATAAAGTCAGTGTTTGATAAATTTTGGCTTTCAGAAAGAATGAGTGAATGAACAATGAATGATTGAATGCCTACTTGGACAAACAACACAGGCTGGTGTGTGGATTGCTGAATTACAGGTCTGAACCCCATAGCTCTGACCCCACTGTCCTCTCTTGCATCTCATGCAGTGTTCACAGAAGTCACCATGGCCTGGTCCTGCAGCCTGAAGAGCTTCCTCACAGTCTTTGTCTTTACCATCTTCGCTGTCGGCTCTGTGGGTAAGAGTAAACGTGGTATTCCTTTCTCCTAAAGAAGCAGGAGGTGAGCAGTCAGAGCCTTGGGGAGGTCACCAACCACATGAGACTCTGGTGGTCTGTCTAGCCTCTCATGGCTTCTTGGCTCCTAGGAAACATCAACTACAAGGCTCTGGGCTTACCTTTTAAATGATGTACATTTCCTCCTTGCAGAGAGTTACCAGTGTACATCATCTTCATGTACAAGTGAGTCATGTCCTTCGACCACAGATGTTTGTACAGCCACTAAAGGCTGCTTCAACCAAATGCAGAAATTTGATACACCGTGTAAGTCAACCCTCACACCTTGAACATCGTCCAGGTTATCTTCCTTCCTTTCCAGGATGAGACTGAGAGCCTGGGGTTCTGGGAGGTCATGGAGACGAAGCATGCGCTTGTTGTAGGGCCTAGATTCTACATGGTGAGGACCATTCGGGTGTGACTCCGTTCTTACTTTCACAGTGTCGGGGATCAAACTCGGGGCATCACGCATGCTAAGCAAGTACTCTACCACCGATCACCATCTTTGGTCCCTCTGTTAGTTCCTTCTCTGAAACAGACCACTGCAAAAGGACTCTTAGAGAAGAGCAGTGCTCAAGGCAGAGGGGATGAAGGGACAGGTTCTTTACCACTAGCTAAGAAAAATTTACTGGGTGGTTCAATTTTCTGCAGCTACAGCTACAGACCAAGTGTTGAAGCAAAAAGGGTGTTTCACAGACACATGCAGTGACCTGACATTCTCAGCGACACTGGGGGATAAACGGAGATTTAGCTATGAGAACAAGTGCTGCACAACTGAGAAATGCAACCAAGAAGACATAACTCGTGAGTATAGTTCCTGTCTGTGCCCCGCCACCTGCTCAGGGCTCCTCTGCCTTTCCAGGGGTCCATCTCTCTGCTGATGGGCTGCAGCCCTGATACTTGCCTTCCATTTTTGCTTGAAGTTTTCATTTGTAAAGGTCTGGGTTGGATACAAGCCCCTCTCTTGAGTATGTGTGTACACACTTGCATACACAGACTGAGTGACAGCTGGGCAGCAGTAATTGGTCCTGGGTCTATTCTCTAAGTAGGTTCAATGAATCTATAGGTTTAAATGCTTTGCTCTGCCTCTCCTGTTGAGAGAATTTCCTCATCTATTTTATTCCTCATCTTGGATTTTTTTTTTTTTTTTTTTTTGGTTTTTCGAGACAGGGTTTCTCTGTGTAGCTTTGCGCCTTTCCTGGGACTCACTTGGTAGCCCAGGCTGGCCTCGAACTCACAGAGATCCGCCTGGCTCTGCTTCCCAAGTGCTGGGATTAAAGGCGTGCGCCACCACCGCCCGGCCTCATCTCGGATTTTTGTGTTGTTGAGATGGAGTCTTGCATGCATCCAGGCTTGAGTTGTATTACTAGAATCAAGCAATCCTCCTGCCTCAGCCTCCAAAGTTGGAGTAGCTGGGAGTACAGATGTATGTGAACATACCTGGCTCATTCCTCACTCTATGAACAGCATCCTTTTAGAAAACAGATTATCTCTTCTCTAATTATCTAGGCCTTTTTCTTCAGGGCAGGGAACAGAGCAGCTGATGAAGGTGAGGACCGCATGGATTTCTATGCCGTCCTTCCCTGCTCTCACACACCAGTGCCTTTCTCCTACGCCTCCTTCCAGCTCATCTTGGCTGCAATGCTTTTTGGTAGAATCATGAAAAAAAAAAAAAACACCAAAAAACAAAACAAAACAAAAAAAAACCCTCATTTCGAATGAGTAGTGGATAGACACATTCTCACTAATTCTTCTGCCTATTCCCCAAGATGAAAACTTTTCTCTCTTCATTCAGCATCTTCGTCTTCTGAACCCAATGGTGTGGAATGTACTGCCTGCTACAGTGAGAAAGAGAAGTCGTGCTCCTCAGTTACTACCCTGAAGTGCACAGGGAATGAGAAAAAATGTATCGAGGTTACTGGCATGGGTATGAGTATTTCCTCAAACATTTTTATGTATATATCTTATTTTCTTCTTCTTATTGTCTATTTAAGGTATGAGTGTTCTTCAAGGGTATAGTGCACCCATCATTTACTTTTGTGGATCTGAAGCTTAGCAGCTGAAAATAGCAAACATTCATTACATCCCAGTTTCTGCAGGTCTATCTAGAATCTGAGCCCAACACTGCCACTGATTCTGGCTCAGAGTGTCTCCCAGGACTGTGTGCAGCTGTCAGCCAGGGCTGTGGTCCTTCAGATGAAGGATCTGCTTTCTAGTTCACTTATAATTTTGGTGGTGTCAATTCCTCTTCATGCGGTGGCCTCATGACATATCAGCTGACTTCCCTCCAAGCTAATGATGAGACAGAGAGGCACAGACTGACAAGGGGAGCTGTAGGTTTTAATAAACTAATCTCTGAAGTAACATATAATTTCTGCTCCTATTTGTTTTCTTAAATCTTTTAAATTAAAACTTTATTATGAAGAACTTACAAATAAAAAACATCATGTAGTGAGATTAGCCAGTTCCAAAGATTACACAGTTCAATGACCTTCTATACAGTTACAGTAGCCATCCTGAAGCTGTGGAGATTTAGATTGACTTTTACACTTTCACTATCAACTATAGCTGTCTGCACTTATCCACCATATGCACACATACACACACACATACACACACACACACACACACACACACACACACACACACAAAACCGGAAACAACAACAAAATCCAGGACAAAATCAAAACTAGAAAAGCAATTTGCTCCATATCCTGTCATGGCTCGTGTGTCCATTACCTGTATCCCATCCTTTCTTATCACCTAATGCTATAGACCCCTCTCAAGAGTCTTATCTCGTCCCTCTTATCCATTGTATCTTGTTGACCCCACAGACCAATCCTGATATGACCTCAGTGGGTCTTACAGAAGGCCACTCTGTCAGGAGTTGGAGTGAGTTGGGGGAGGGGGTCATCTTAGAAGCTGTTTTCCACACAGAGCAAAGGGCAATGTGGGGCCAAGCGTTTGGTTATCTCTCCAAGGTCTGGAGCAGGCATTTGTTGGCAGTTGAAGAAAGGATGTGTGTGTGTGTTTGGAGGGGGTAATGGAAAGACAAACAAGTGTTTGCACCTTCCTTGCTGTGATGGCCTGTAATGGGACCTTGGCTCACTGGCAGCACAGAAGGTGATTTCTTTCCTGGATGTCACATAGTTAAGCTCTTGAGTTTTTCCTAGTGTCACTGTGAGTTTAGTAAGTTTTATAATTTTCCAGCGTGAGAGGAGATATATGTTTGTTGTGTAGGGTGCACACATCATTCAGGTAAGAATTAGAAAAACATCTGTGGGGTTTGCTCTGTGTGCCTAGAGGGAAACAGTGGTGACTCTTTTCTGATCAACATGTGAAATGTTTCATGGAATTGTGGGACTGAGAACTTGAAGGCAAGCCAGACCTTATATTTGGAAGCATTCTTAAGGAGGGTCTAGGGTGAGTAGGGGAGAGGACTTTTGTCTAGATGAGTTGAGATGAGTGAGGATATTGGGATGTCACACAGAATAGGGGGGTGGAATGAAGCCATCCACAGCAGGACAGCCTTCTACTTCAATTTTCCATGGGAAATATAGAGATACGTTCCTACAGTATTAGCCTCCCATGGAACTCAGGGACCTTGGGGGAAGGATTCTAGTTTGAGGGGATCGGCAGCATTTCTATTTTCCGTAGCTGAGTTGGGATGGAGCACAGACACAATTTAAAATTGAGCCAAACCTGTGAGATCCTTCAGCTGGTGTCCTTCCTGAATATATTAAGTTCATCTCTTGTCCCGAAAGCGTTCTGACCCCCAGTGTTGTTATTCATGCCTTAAACTGAGGCTCAGCTGATGGTGCACAGAGCTTTCTTCATGTTTATCACCGGAACAGAGACTCCTTGTTTAAGATCATTCTGGGCACATTTCTTTCTGGAGGGGATTTGGGTGATGAGGAGAAATAAGAGGAGAGTGAGAATGCTAACTCCTGGATCTTTCTTTTAGATTTAAAATCTTCCAATTTAAGGCTGTATGGGAAAGGCTGCGCAACTGAAAACACCTGCAATCTGAAAATGGATGTCCTCAGTGGCGTACAAATCCAAGCCTCATGCATCTCAGCTGTTTCAAACAATGGAAACCGTGCCCTCAAATCCATTTCATCAGCTCCCATTATTCTGCTCCTGCTGAAAGTCCTGCTTTGATCATCTAGGAACTGGCAATCTCACAATCCTATGCATATGGACCCATTGGCAAGTTTGGATGACTATTTCCAAAACACGGAGCAAATAAAAACTAGTGATTACTTCTTGGTTCTTTATGTGAAAACTTATACCAACTTTTGTCTTATCAGGAAATATACAGAGATGACATTTCCCCTCTTCTCTTTACTATATAGTACTAGAAGTCCTAGTCAGAGTGATTAGGCAAATCAAATCAGTAATTAAATAAATTTAAAACTGAAAGAAAGAATAAAGGCAAAAAAAGGAAGAAAGGAAGGGAAGGAAATGTATTCATATTGGAGAGAAATTTGTAAAACCACTAGAAGAAAACATTTGTGTGTATGTATATGCATGTGTGTGCGCAGATATATACATGTATGTATGTAATGCTGGAGACAGCCCTGGACTTCATGCTTTCAGGGAAGTATGGCACCGCTGAGACACATTTCTAGACCAAGGAAAACACTTTTTGGCATTAGCCTAAGTGTTGGTTCTTAGTCAGGGTTTCTAATAACTTGTGTAGGAAAGGGTTTATTTCAGCTTATAACTCAGACCACACACTTCATTGCTCTTTCTTAATTTGAATAAAAAGAGTTAACCAAAATGTGCTTGTTGGTTTTTTGTTGTTGTTGTTGTTGTTTATTTTTTTTGTCAACTTGACACAAACCTAGACATATCTGGAGAAAGAGAATTTCAACAAAGAATTGTCTCCATCAGATTGACCTGTAGGCGAGTCTGTGGAGTCATTTTCTTGAGTAATAATTGATGTGGGAGGGCCCAGTTAACTGAGGACAGTACCACCTCTGGGCAGGTTGTTATGGGTGATATAAGGAAGCAAGCTGAGCAAGCCACAGAGAGAAAGTCAGTAAGTAATGTTCTTCTGCTTAAGTTCCTGCCTCTAAGTTCCTGCTTAAGTTCTTGCTCTGACTTCCCTCAATGGGGTGTGGCCCTGAGGAACCAAGTGTTCTCTGAACTCTTAACACCATGCACTGGGGCTAGCCTCCCAGCTGGTTCAGCATCATTCTCAGGAAAGAAGGACCAACATTACTGCCAGGAATTAGACATGCAGCTTTCCAGAAACAAGTCCCTATACCTCAAAGGCATTCTAGATCATTTCAGGAAGGGCTAAGCCAAACTGACCCAAAGAGACCATCTCTGGTTCTCTGCCTATCCTCTGGGCCTGTTCACATGAGCTCCTCTGTGCTCTAAAGACCTGGTGGTCCTCTCTGCTGCCTCTAATGCTTCTCAGCCTTTTCTCACCAAAGGAGCAGAAGGGACCTTTGATGAAGATGATTGGAGAGCAGAAGCCAGGGAACAAAGAGCAAGGGTGGGGGCTACAGAAAAGTACAGGAGTAGGGAGGCTCTGTCCTAGGGCCTGAGTCTGAGTCTCATCCTGCTTGATAGCAGTCATGAACTCCAAGGCACAGAGTGATGCTGTATCTGGTGCCATGTACCTGCAGGTCCCATGGGACATGGGGCAGATGAGCTCTCAAGTGTAGGAGAACCTGCCATAGGCCCTTCCTTTCACAGTGGATGACTGATGATAGCCAGGATGGAGGAGATCAGGCAGGACCCTGGTGTGCTTCCCCTAAGAAGCTGACTAGCTGTGCAAGTGCCCCTCTGAAATACCCAATACCAACATGCAGCCAAGAAGGAAGAAGTTGAGAAGATTATGTATCATAGAGTCCTTATCTGTGGACCCAACACAGGTTGGCAGTGTACAGTGACTGTCTGCATGGCAGGTGTTGAGTGGGGATGTCACTCCAGCGTAAACCTGTCTTCACTGACCCCCTTCACCTGCCTGTACCTGCTCTTGCTGGAAGCCCCACCTTTATATTGGACCTACTCCCTATGCCGTGGGTATTTTCCTCAGGATCTGGTTACTGTCCTCTTACTGAGCCTAAAGAATGGGGTCAGGTCAGGGTGATACTGTTTTTGCCATTCACTCTGACTGCAATGGGCTTCTATCAGTCTGCTTTCTCCTCTGCTTTTACCCTATCCTCCAGGTGGTCATCTGGTAGAGCTCCAGGTTGCAGCCATATGCAACATTAACATCTGCAGTTTTTATCCTGGCTCTCAGCAGGCTCTGAAGACCTGGGAGTCTGACAGAGCTCAGCTGTCTCCTGTTGAGTTTGCTCCAGACTGACAGTACAGACAACACAGGACAGGCCTCTTTGGGGCTCCCACTGGCTAGAGCCTTCTCTACTTCGGGCAGCAGAGGCTTTCAAGTCACAGGATGACACCACAGCATGTCTGGAGGGGACTGTCATCCCTGAACAGCTGAGCCTCTGCAGCTAGCCTGTCATCCACCGTTCATCTGGAGAACAATCTGCATCTGACCCATGGACCATTCCAGGACCTCCTTTGGGAAGCAAATATTGTACATGAAGCACCCTCTGGTCTCTCAGAGGAGATAGGAGATAAGGAGGCAGCCAGTGATAAAACTGTGAGCAGTCCTCAGGAGGTGTGATCCTCACACTGACCTAAGAGCAGGGTCAGGTCTTATCTGCACTTTACAGCTGGGGAGCTGAGAGGTAGGGCAGTGGGTAGGTGTTAAAGGAAAAAGATTATTCAGCTCTGCTGGATATGGCAGATGACTTCATTCAAAGGAGGCTCTGTAATGTGCTCCCTGCATGGCCTAGAGAGACAGGGCATGCTCCAGACACAGCGCAGTCAAGTGAGGAGTAAGGGAAGCGCAACTTAACAGGACTTTTGCCGAACAAACTGACACAGTCAAGGAAGAAGAGCCCATCAACAATGAAGAGCTGTGAGGTCCATCTGCGAAGTAACTGAGACAGGTCCTTCCTAAGATGGGGAAACGTAAAAATAAACAGGGCGGAGCAGTGGTGAGGTCCTCACTGAGAAGAGAGCTCTGGGGAGCCCAAGCTGTGAGAGAGGAGAATACTTTGCCAGTAGCCTGGAGAACAGGCCGTGGATTCCTCCAAGGACTGTTTCCAGGTGGAAGGCTGACAGGAGAAGGGTCATTCTGCCCCCACCCCCAAGAAGTGTTTTTAACTGGGACATGCCACAGAATGTTGTTTCTGTTCCAAGGATGAGGAGAGAATGAAATCCTCTTAAGGGGGCTCGTGGGACCAATCTGATGACAAATGTGTGTGAGATACACTTCAAGGAGTGGGAACCCCTGATGTCACCCCAAGTTCTTTGAGCACTCTTCTTTGACCCTAGAAGGGTGTCCCTGCAGCAGGATCTGCCAGCATCCCCACAGTGAGCACAGGTTAGCACATATCTGAATAGCTGTTACCATGGAGATTATGCTGAGGCCTTGCCCTGGGAGCAGGAGATTGTGCTGAGGCCTTGCCCTGGGAGCACAGAGATGAGATTTTCATCCAGTAGGGGTGGGGTGGGGTGGGGTGGGGGGGAGGGGAGGGCATGCTCTATTTTCCATTGATGAGTGACATTGATGAGTAACTGAGTTTTCTTCCTGAAGTGACATAGCCAGTTCACTGTGCCTCTTACCTGTTTTGCAGGCTCCAGGCCGGTGTCATCAGAGGGAAGAACAGCTGAGGTAATCCTGCCCCAGACTCTGCTGTAAGTGTGGCCTTTTGGCTTCTGCACCTTCTTTGCCAGATACCATCCTTATCGCCAACTCATTAACCGCTTTGGAGTTCATGTTCCAGCATTAATAGCACAAAGAGAGAAGTTTTAGTTAGCTGAGCCGATAAGAGAACTGTGAAATGTACAGCCTTGGACTATGACTTTGAACCCCAGGAGAAGATGTGATGGGGAGTGGGATGGGAATGGGATGTTGCAGGGACCCCCTCAGGGTGAGAAGGCTGGCTTCCTTCCACTGTAAAATGAAGCTTCTCTGGCCATGGTTGAGAGCAGCTCAGGTCTGTCGGCTCTGGGAGCAGAGTTTTTAATTTTGATTTATTTTTTACTTTGACTCAATGAAGCAGAGGCAACAACAAAACACAAAAGCAGACAAGTGGAGTTTTGTGAAGGTAAGATGATTCCTGCCCAGAAGAGAATGCAGTCAACAGACTGAAGAGACACTCTATGCAATGAGAGAAAATCCTTACTGTTGGTTTTCATGTGGCACTTTTAGGTCACAAGGCATGACAAAACCCATTATCAGAGCAGAGTTTTATTGGAAGGGAGAGGGGAGGGACAGATAGCGTGACCAGGCCTGTGGAAGACATGTGCAGAGAGAGAGAGAGAGAGGAAGAGAAGGAGAAGGAAAAAGAGGAAGGGGAGGGGTCTGTGTTCTGCTTCTTATGGATTCCCCTGCACATGCACATATGGTCTTACTGAGCTAAGTCATGCTTTCGCAGATTGCAGGATCACGCAGTGCATGGATTATGTAGGCTGTAAGGCCCCTTACTTAGCTACTGAACTGTGCATGTGCAGTCAGATAGCTGGAGGAGCGGCCGGGAATTCCAGCACTTACAAAGTGCAAATCTGGGAAGGGATTAGTGCTCCCGACATACAAAGAGCTCAAGAACCTCAATGCAAAGGAGAAAGTTTCCGCTTAGAAATGGACAAGAGGCCTGAACACCTCTTCACAACAGCAGATGGACACGTGGTACAAAGTACAGAGACACCAAGATCCCCAGTGTGAATGGAAATCCCAGATAAAATCACTGTGAGATACCAGCTCAGGCCTCCAAGGAAGATTATCATGAAGAGAAAACCTAAGTGTTACCCAGAACGTTCAAAAAAGAGAACTCATGCACGCAGTTGGTGGGAAAGCAAATAATTCAGACATTATGAAAATAACAGGAGAAGAGGTGTTCTCAAACATTTAAAAGTAAAGTTTTAGGTTGAGGCTACTCCAGGCCACACTCACTTTTCTCCTCTGTCCCACTGCTTATAGAGAAATGACAGGCACCCTATGAATACAGTTTGCCTATGACTCTAATTTTCATGTTCCTAAAGGAGGTTTTCCCTAAGTGATCAGGAACTTCAAGTGGCTCATCTACTATGGTCGACACATAACTAATAAAAGGCTGAATCTTTGTCCTTCCTACCACCACTTAAGAGCCAGAGGAAAACCTGCGGGTGCCTAGTGTTGGCAACTATATGTCCTGAGATTTCCCCTTCTCTTTAAAGTCTGTGACAATAGACCCTTGCTTTGCCTCGTGGGCCCAAACTCCCTTCAGAGTCCATCCTGTTTGTCCGTGTGTTAGTGTCTCACCTAACAAACCTCCTATTCAAAAGTACGAGCCAACCCAGGACCCCTCCTGAACCCCAGGGCTCTGATACTTTTAAAAGAAGTCCCCATAGGATCCTGCTGATGAGAATAGGACATAGAAATTGACAGGCAGTTTAGGGTAGAGGACCCTGAAAATTAACAGTACCCATCCTTGGCTAAAGTTGTAAATGTCCTTGGCCCTGGTAGCAGCTTCATCCCTGCCAGAGACCGGAGATGCCGCAAGTATTTAACCCAAAATATCTTTGGTTCTGCCCTAGGCAGAGACCAGGGATGCCAGGAAGTGGGGTGTCTAGTTTTTCCTTCTCTTCCCCTAAATGAATACCTTTTCCTGAGATCAATACATAAAGACATAACTGAAACTCAGATGTATATAGACACTGTGGGTGGGAACTGGACTGACTCTTCATCCCCTCCATGTCTTCATCCAATAAAGCCTTACTAACTCCAAGGCTGTGACCCTCAATGGTGCTCATTCCCCAGGGATCTGCTCCAGCTGTACTGGAGTTTTGCTTTCTCTTGAAACTCCTACCTACGAATCTATAATAAAACTGATTCCTCTGCTGTCCATCAATTCGTTCTTTGAATTTAGGCACGTCAAGAACCTGGAGGCCACTGACTTGTTGGAAGTTTTGTGTGGCTGTGAGCTTCCTGCATCCTAACTCAAGTTAAAGCCTACCTGAGATGAGAGAAAAGACCTCCATTAAACTCAGAGATACCCCGTATTTATTTTAGCTTTAATCACACAGACCACAGTCTCAATGTCCTGCAAGGGAGTGAATGAAGAAAAGCAGGTGTGTGCCTACGGTCTCAGATGAGGGTTCAAGATGACCCTGAGAAGAATTGTGGAGGATAAGAAGTTTATTAGAAAAGTTATTAATGCCACGGACAGACAGATAACAGCATGATGAGGGATCTGAATAGTTCACGTCCCAGGGATGGAGAAAGACAGCACGGGGGTGGTTCTGAAGGGCAGAATCAGGCCCATTTGGCAGAAGGAAGAGTTTATTTTTATAGCTCTCTGAGGAAGGGAGTGTTTTCACAGCAGAAACCTGCAGCCAGGCTGATTTCCAGGTAGGAGGCAGAGCAAGGGATGGAGAGCAGGAAGTGTGGCCACCAACACCTGTCAGACATAAACTCATTTCCCCCAGGTGAGAAACCCTGCACCTGTAAGTCTGTTAGATAAAGACTCAGTTACTCAGAGGTGTCTGCCCCTGTCTGTAAGAGGGGAAGGGCTGTCGCAGACATGAGCCTGAGCAGAAGTCTAGTCTAAATTCCAGCATTTCATTCTTATAGTTTTGAGTGTGTACTGTGTGTACATAGTACTATTCAGTCTTCAAAAGGGAAGTAAATCCTGTTGTTTACAATATGAATGAACTCAGAGAACATCATGTTAATGTAAACATAAACCTAGCTTTGCCTCATGGCCGCACTCACATGCGCTTTTTTAAACAGGTGTGGAGAAGCCAAGAGTGAGGGGTGTTGCCAGGGCTGGAAACTAGAAGACTGCTTCATCACATACCTTCAGCTGACAAGGGCAGAAGGTTCAGAGGCTCTGTAGGAACTGAAGTGATTCTGATTATTATTAGTTTGTTTTGTAGTTAAACATTTCTACTTCTACAAAGATTTTAAATGTTCTCACTGTATAAACTGAGGACATGACCACTCCAAGGTATAACTGGGGGGAAGCTTTTTTTTAATTGTAGATAAGAGGAAAAGAACAGCCAGAAGCATCTAGAAGAGTCCAGAGCAAGGAGAGAAACTAGTAGACTATGCATGGTCAGCAGAACGAACTGGGCCGTGAAGGTGGAGGGGGAGAGAGGAGGATCAAGATGGGAAGACAAAAATAGGATCCAGAGAGCACATGGCTTAACTGTCAGGGCTACATAGGAATGAGAAGTTGGGGGGACTGAAGCCCATGAGTTGGAGAGGTTTAAGGTGGGGAGGGGTGCAAAGAGTGGAGAAGAGGCCTAGGTGATGTTGAGAGAGCCTAGAGGCCAGCGTGCATTTTGGTATGTTAACAGGCACCACAGATAGCCTTTTGTCCAGGGTTTCTTTGGGGCCTAACACTGACTACGTATAAAAAAGAATAGTATGTGAGGCAATGAATCAGATGGATTTAATCATTATGTAATATACCCATATAGCAAACCATCATACTATATATAGTAATGTTGACTCCAGGGTCACAGAATAATGGGGGACAGACCACCAAAGTCTATTAAACCAGAAGCCAATTTTATTACAGGAAAAAAAAAAAGAAAGAAAGAAAAAAGAAAATCACTGTGGGGCACAAAAGCTTATCAGCTAGCTGAGACCACAGCAAGAGTTCAGGATTCTGAAGCTGTGGTGGTCAGTGAAAGACCCTAACCCTTCAGGCTTACACCCCCAAGCCCCAGGAAATGAGAAACTAAAAATCTAGTTCCAAGGGCAAACTGACTCAATCATTACTCAATCACCCCTGCCACAATGTAACAATGTAAAGAGATTTTTATTAGGAGATGCGCTCAACTGTGACTGGGATATTGTAAATGTTCCAGGAAAGACCACTGTGACCTTTGTGTAACTCTCACTCCCATCTTGATACCCACCTTGAGGTTTCGGGAAGAATGTTCATGCAGACGTGACTGTACCCACTTTGTGATCACTCTGTGATCAGACCATGATCTTATGAAATTAGCCTCTAGACATAAATCAATCGAAATGAAATTGTATGGGAATTGTAATCTTGTGGCTTTTGTGGGTTTCTCCTTTAAAAGTACCTATGTGGCTGCAGTAAGATGCGACTCTTGCTCTCAGGACAAGAGTAGCCCGTCTGTACAGTCGCTTCAATAAACCTCATGCTGTTGCATCAACTGGACCGGAGTCTGGGTTCTTGGAGCGCCCACTTGAGACCCTAGATTTTGGGGTCTATCAGTCAGGGGTGGGTCATGAGCCCCTTTTATAGTAAGAGGCAAGCATCAGGCATAGACAAAGGGATTTTTACAATTTTGAAGTTAATCCTTTTAGAGACATATTTGTATTTTAGGATTTACAATTTCCTGCTAACAAGGTTTCAGAGGATTCCAGCTAATTGATGTTTGTATAACCCTGCAGTCCTTTCTCACATAATTAATAGCATTTTGTTAAGACTTATAGCTTTCTTTTCTTCGAGACGGGGTTTTTCTGTGTGGCTTTGGAGCCTGTACTGGCACTCCCTCTGTAGACCAGGCTGGCCTCGAACTCACTGAGAGTGCTGGGATTAAAAGGTGCACCACCACCGCCCAGCAAAACGTATCGCTTTCTTGACGTACCCGGTTTCCCGGAGCAGGGTCAATGCAAAGCAGGTTGTCACATAGAACCCTTGAGAGGTTAACTTCGATGTACGGCAGTTGTCAGTGGTAGGGGGTTATGGAGACTAGCTAAGCCCAAACTGCAGAAAGCCATCGTAAAAGCCCATCATAAAGCAAAGACAGGCCTCGTTAAAGGTTAATCCCTATTTGCTGGCAAAGCCGATGGCTATCAGCTTCCATCTCTTAAGCTATAACCTTTTACTTCTATCTTCTTCCTACATTCCTGGACCCTTCAGTAAATATGTAGTTTTTACCTGTCAAATCTAACTTCTTAAACTAGGAAAATATGAATCATAAATATTTTTTAAGATGAAAGGAAGAAGAAATATTAAAAAAAAATTGTGTGTGACTCAACATTAATGTTTTACCTGAAAACTGGGAGGAGAAAGACCAAATCCATGACTAATTGAAGCGAGCTTTATTTTAGAGGTGACCCAGGACTGGCCAGCTGGCTGTCTCGCCTTACATTAGGGTTTTAGAGAACAGCCCTCATTGGCCTTTTGTCAGGTCTTACCCTTCTTCCTGGTTCCCTCTGCCTTGCTAAAACTCTTAGATTACATTCCTGGAGACCTAGCCTCCAAGATCTGTTCCCTTATTTGGCCACTTCCTCCTCCTGAGGCTGACTACCAAGGTCCAGCTATCAAAGTATTGAAATGCAGCAATCAAAAGCCCCCTTTTGGCTGCCCTAATTAACATGCCCAATCAAAATTAAACACCTCACCCTAACACAGGGTTTCCTCTTTTACCTTTACAAACTGCCGTTTGCTTATGGGCCATGTCTGTCTCCTTTCTATCCAGAGACAGTCTTTTGTCCTCTGGGACAAATACCCCTGCCCCCTCTCCCTGTTCTCTTCCCCTTCTCCTTCATCCTCTATCTCCCATCTTTCCATCTTTGTCTCTCTCTCTCTCTCTCTCTCTCTCTCTCTCTCTCTCTCTCTCTCTCTTTTGGGGGGGGGGTTTGAGACAGGGTTTCTCTGTGTAGCTTTGTGCCTTTCCTGGAACTCGCTTTGGAGACCAGGCTGCCATCTTTGTCTCTTATTCTCTGCCCTTTGTCTCTCTGGGGCAAATCAATCTCCTTTGTGCCGAGAACTTGGTCTTGGGGTGTCCTGAGCAGATAACAGTCCTTTCACATTTTATTGTGGAGACATTAAAAATTATCAGCTGTAAGTGTATTTACAGGGGTGAGAGGATTGGCTGTTAAAGATTGTTAAAGAAATGAAATGGAAGAGAATATAGAGAAGTCAAGTGAAAATGAAAGAGAAAGATAAGGACGTATGTCAAATAAATGGGGTCACGACCTCCTGAAACAAAGGCATGCTTGCCATTTCCTGGAACAGGCCAGACAGAACCATTTGTAATTAAGGTGGGGCATTGCCCAACCTTTGAGAAACAGATTTAATCATAAACAGGAATGAACCTTTGTCTTTACTATAAGATGGCTTTTAAGCCTAAAATGGAGGCAGGCTGGTTCTTCACTTTGGTTGAGATTGTAGGTAACATGCCTGCGAGAAGCAGGGACACTTTTGTTTTTTTATTGTAAAGTCAATATATTTTTATTTAAGAGATTTCCCAAGTGATTTCACCAGTGAGGTCACTGAAGTTCAAGATTTCTTTCTTTCTTTCTTTCTTTCTTTCTTTCTTTCTTTCTTTCTTTCTTTCTTTCTTTTTTCCAGTCTGCCTCCATCTTGGGCTTAAAGCCATCTTACAGGAAAGACAAACTAGGTTCATTCCTGTTTAGATTAAACCTCTGTGTTATATCCCCAATTTTAGATCAAAGAACTCTTAGAGGCAATAGTGTTGCAAACATAAAAAAAAAAATCTTTATTAAGGAATAGGAGAAGGGAGCAGCCTCCATATTGAAACACGTAGGCGATATATAGGGAATACAAAGGTGTTTGGTTCAACCAAAGGTCAACCAATTTTGTCAGGACAGACAAAATGTTCACAAAAGTCACAAAAGCAGAACTGCACATTTACTAAGGAGTTTAACTAGGGTCGGCCAGTTAGAACAGGCAGCTAAAATCTTAGGATTAGGACCCATTTCTGACAGGGTTTACTACCTCATGCTTTACTATCTCCAAGTTATAACTCCACTGTGACAGGCTTTACATTTCCCTGTTTTACAATCCCTTAAGCAAATGTTTATCTCCTGCTTTACCTAGGAGATACATTTTAATCCTTTAACAAACATGGATGTCAGGCCAGACCCAGGTAAGGAATTTAACTCTTTCACTCTGTTTCTCAAGGATTGGGCTATGCCCCATGGGGAACCTTAGCTACAAATGGTCCTGTACTGCCTGTTCCAGGAAATGGCAACCAAAGCCTTTGTTTCAAAAGGTTATTATGGTCACCTGTTATGTTTACCTTAAGACCACATTGCAATCATGTCTTCTTACAACCTACCCGTGTTTTAAAAGATTGTTACAACTACCTTGTTTTGACCACCTTGTTATGACCAGGCATTTTGCCTGAATGCTGACAGTGCATGCGCGCCTGTGGAACTCCAGAAGCGGCTAGGAGGATGCTGGGAATAATATCACTAGGGGAATTTCAGGGACAGTTAGGTCATCTCAGACATAATTGGTTAAGCAAGCAGCTATATACTAGTATACTTTTAATTGGCTGAGGTTCAGTTTTACCACTCTTGGACATACTTGAGCAAGTTTGGGCAAGTCTGGACGTGACTCAGAAGGGGGGTGGGGGTT
The DNA here is from genome assembly GCF_949786415.1 of Peromyscus eremicus. NCBI lineage: Eukaryota > Metazoa > Chordata > Mammalia > Rodentia > Cricetidae > Peromyscus > Peromyscus eremicus. Next base: position 41,749,558 of record NC_081423.1, on the reverse strand, counting down.
GCAGGATTTGTCCCTGAGACATGTGTGAGGCTGACTGAGAGGCCTTGTGTGTGCTCTTTCCCATGTCCCTGAATGAGGGTGGTGTTTGAAAGGACCAAGCAGATGCCATAACAGGCTGCTCAGTCTTCTCTCAGAGATCAGGCCTCAATTTCAGTTTCCTGAGACTTGAGCAAGCAGTTTCTGGGAGGGCCATAAACAAAAGACAGTCCTTGCAGTAGCTCCCTTTCTGCACGTACTCTGACTGCTCAAAGTTCAGCCAGATGTTTACTTTCTGGGGCCTCTCACCAACTTAGAGTTATGTGCAGTTCGTGCTTGGCCAGCCAGCCCCCATGGTGGCTCAAGGACAAAGCCTGGGACTTGTACTGGACTGCCCCCAAAGTAATAAATTGTAACCACCAACCAGTAAATTCAAAGGTTACATACCCTCACCCAATTAAGAGAACAGAGATAAAAATAAACCAATCCGAGTTGCACCCGTGCAAAACCCCCAACCACCCTGAAGGGCTTGTGGATTTTGCCTTTAAAAAGCTAGCCACACAAAGAAAAAGTAAGTTCCTCCTGGCCTCATGACTACGAGTGAGTGCTTTGGATCGAGCTTCCCTGCCCGAGGCTTGTAAACAAACAGAAATAAACCATGCTGTTACATTCTGAACCTAAGGTCTGTGGTGGTTATCTTTGGGGTCCCAATCTGGGCATAACAGTGTTGATTAATGCCCTTTGTTGGGAGAGACACCTGTTTTGCTCCATTCAGAGAACTGAAACCTAAATTCCTTTGTAAAAGTGGGGAAGTTTAAACCCTTCACTAAAGACAGCCTTTTCTCAAAGAACTGATGTTTAATCCAGTTGTGCTATCAGCCCAGAAATCTTCGGCATCCAATTTTTCAAATAATTTGCTTCAGGTATCCATGAGTTCTGATAGTTTCTCCTGAAAGACTACATTTCTCAGCTTCTCTTACGGATCACAAAAGTCATTTCTGCCCCTTTAAGAGACTGAATTCCACCTTTCCCCTGTAGGCATTTTGACCATTTCACAAGTGTGGATAACAAAATGCTCCCTAAGGTAGGAGCAAGCCTCTCTTTCTTCCTCCCTTCTGCCTCCCTCTACAGGTGCTCCTAATAATCTGACAAGTTCAGCTCATATTCATTGCAGTCACACCCAGCACACTGTGGATGTGTAGGTAGGAAATGCCAGGCTGCACTGAAAGAAGCGTCCATTCACAGGAAGAAGTATTTTCAACTCTGACCTCCGATTCAAGACAAGCCTCATCATTGGCATCAGCATCCCTTTGAGCTGTTTTGTGAATCACATTCCTTCTTGTATGCATCAAAACTCACACTGAATGATGAGTTCTGGCTGCCTTTGTCTACCACTTACACACACACACACACACACACACACACACACACACATGCTACTTTGTGCTTTTGAGACAGGATTTCACTATGTAGCTAGCCCTGGGTGGCCCAGAACTCACTGTATAGACCAAACTAGGTTCAAACTCAGAAATCTGCCTGCCTCTGCCTCCTTAGTGCTGTGATCCAGGGTGTGTAACACCCAGGGAACATTCTTAAAGAAATATTGTCTCTCTCACTCTGGCTATCTGGGCTGTTAAAACAAGACACCCAGGGAATTGGAATTCCCCCCAGGAATTTCATATTGAGAGAAGGAAAAGGCTGAAGCCTGGTACTAGTCAGAGAGGAAGCCTCATCTCTGCCCTCCAAAAGAGATTCCACACAGTTCTGACAGCTCCTCTGGCCACGTTTCAGGAAAGACAGGAACAGACACAGTGATGAGTCAGTGATAGGTGGGACCACATGCTGACCAGGATTGCCTAATTATGCCTTCTGTTGAAATTTTACCCTTCCTGGGCCACAGAGATGGCTTAGTAGGTAAAGGTACTTGCTGCCAAGTTGGATAATTTGAATTTGATTGTTGGTACCTCATGATAGAAGGAGAGAAATGACTACAACAAGTTGTATTCTAGACAGGTGGTGGTGGCACACGCCTTTAATCCCAGCACTTGGGAGGCAGAGCCAGGCAGATCTCTGTGAGTTTGAGGCCAGCCTGGTCTACAGAGTGAGTTCTAAGATAGGCTCCAAAGCTACACAGAGAAACCCTGTCTCAAAACAAACAAACAAACAAACAAACAAACAAACAATGTGCTCTAACCTCAATGCCATGGCATGACCACTCACTCCCCCTGCCCCCACACACAATCGCTCTCATGTCAAGACGCTGAGATTAACTTGGGCTCAGGCGGGGAGGGGGAGCTCTGGATCTCTTTCTCCTTCTCTCCAATATGGCCACATTGAATAAATCTCCTTTTTCTGCTTTTCACTATTAGTGTGGCTCTTTTAATTATGTTACTGAGGCTGAGCCTGGCTTGTTAAGGCAGTCAGAGTCCAGTAACAAGATTACTTCTGTTAGAGTAATAATGAAAGGAAAACTCCTTCTAGTCAAGAGACTGCAATCTTTCTTGGGTGGAGATCTAACATTGCTGTTCGATGGGTCAGTCACCTGACCAAAGGACCATCCCAGGAAGAAGAGACCACCCCAGGAAGAAGGGACCACCCCAGGGAGAAGGACCACCCCAGGAAGAAGGGACCACCCCAGGGAGAAGGACCACCCCAGGAAGAAGGACCAACCCAGGAGGAAGAGATCACTCCCAGGAAAGCAGAGCAACCCAGTGCAATGTATGCTAAGAAGATGGGTGGAATAATTATTCCTTTAATGAGATTCTGTACTTTCCTTCCCACCCACCTCCTAGCATAGTCTCTACAAGTTGCTTTGAGTCTCAGAAGATTCCTTGTGTCTGTCAACCTTTTAGAGTCAGAAAGGTCTGACTTTTCCTTTTTTCTGTATCTTTCTTTCAGATGCTGACCAGAACCTAAACATCCCTTTTCCGATGTTTTGGGCTTCCTTATTCTTTCCCTAAAGTCCCTTCTGCCATGTCCTACATGTAGTGGACTTCTATGGTTGCTTAACTCAAATGGCATGGCTTTTTCCTTCTCCATTTCCTTCCTCAGGGCAGCTGCTGAGCTTTACAGCCCTCCTGCCCTGGGTGTTTTTTCTTTAAACTTTAATAAAAATCTTCCTCTAGTGTCCATTTGAGTCCATTCTTAAATTCTTTGATTAAAGAGACTAAGAGCCCAGGAGGGGATCCGGATTCCTGAGAACACTTGTAATTTGTAACACAAAGCTGAGAGAGCAAAGACATTGTTACTCCCAAGTGTTTAGTAACATAGTAAATTTTACTTGACTGAATCTGTTTCAAAGAACTGATGATCAGCTGATCAGCTTACATCTTTCACACACAGACACAGACAGACAGACAGACAGACAGACACACAGAGAGAGAGAGAGAGAGAGAGAGAGAGAGCATTCATCTGTTTTCTTTGAAATTAGAGAGAAACAAGTTAATAGGCACTCTAATTTAGTCAATATATTTATATTAAATAAATTTAATTGTTCATCTTGTGTTAACCAGTTAGACCAATTATTTAAAGATATTTGCAAAAGCCTATAGCTGTCTTGACACAGCTGTTTTCCCCGTAGCTGGAAAGAATACAAGACAATGCAAGGCAGAGGGTCATAGAGGCAACAGTTAGAGGTCAAAGGAATACATGGAAGGAGGTCATCACGTAGAGGCAACAGTCAGAGGTCAAAGGAATACATGGAAGGAGGTCATCACGTAGAGGCAACAGTCAGAGGTCAAAGGAATACATGGAAGGAGGTCATCCGTAGAGGCAACAGTCAGAGGTCAAAGGAATACATGGAAGGAGGTCATCCGTAGAGGCAACAGTCAGAGGTCAAAGGAATACATGGAAGGAGGTCATCACGTAGAGGCAACAGTTAAAGGTTAACCTTGGTCCACAGTAGCTGTCAGCTCCCATCTCCCTAGAATATGTGCAGGCTTACAATTTTTATATTTCTGGGCTCTTCACACACGAATACAAATAAATCTTAAATTAAAAATAGCTTCTTTTCTTGTACAATCCCATTAAGATTTCTGGGAAGACGGTGCGATCGTTACTTGAGCAGAAACTTTCTCCTAATTAATCCTCAGGAGACGGAGTTTGCTCTGTGCCCCTCCTGTCACCGCTCTCCTCAGTATCTACTCTGGTCCTTGTTTCCCCTTACACATGTATCTGTTAAACTGATTGAGACTTTGTATCCACATTTCATCACTAGCTAATCTATACCTGTTTTTGACGTAGTACACTACTTGGTCTAAACAAACGTGAGAGTGAGTTAATTTTTACAGAATTAAGTACAAGTTTCAGTAGCTTCTCAAGTGTATTAACAGTCAGTATAAGAATTTGAATTGATTCAGGGGCTGGAGACGTGGCTCAGTGGTTAAGAGCACTGGCTGCTCTTGCAGAGGACCCAGGTTCAATTCCCAGCACCCACATGGTGGCTCACAACTGTAACTCCAGTCCCAGGAGATCTGATGTCCTCTTCTGGCCTCCATGGGGATCAGGCACGCCGTGGTACACTGACATACTTGCAGGTAAAACACCCAGACACATAAAGGTAAATAAGCTAAAGAAAAGAATATGAGTTTTATATATTTGTTTTTCACGTGAGGTTAGGGAACTAACAGGCAATGAGAACCACTGGAAAGCAGAAGAATCTGTGCTCTTGGGACTTTTATGTAGCAGCAGGTAATATTTAGCTCCATTGGAATTGAAACGAAACTCTGGGACCTAGAAGAACTCCATAAAAGAATCATTTGCATGGTGAGCTCAAGCTGTGTCTGAAACTGGTTCACATTGTATAAAACAGTGGTCTTTCCAGGTGTGCATTGTGCTAGGAGACTCCACTGCACAAGCAGATTTTGATTCCATTTTGAGGGGAGAAGGATGACTACAGCCCCTGGGTGGACCCAGAGACTCCTCCATCTGTCGTGTACCACCCACTCAGTACAGACTGGTGACTGACTTATTCCTGAGACTAGGAAGGGAGCCACCCTGTAAGTTTGTTGGGGAGAATTGGGAGTGTGAGGACAGGTGGCTATAGTACAATCATATCAGAAAACTAGGCCCGAGAACTTACCAGACACACCAGAACAAGAAAAGAGTTTCACATTCTCACCTGGACCCCATAAAATGATAGACACCTAATAATGGGATAGCATGGCCACACACCAACCTATGACCTGATACCTGCTGTGCAAGTCAGGGGCAGGAACTCCCTAGTTGTCCCTAGAGTTTCTAATTCATTTGATTCTCTGCCTTTGATGAGGCCTGCTTAACTCCCTGCTGTTTGCCCTCCTGGACCTGGACCTGACCCACTGTTCCTGGCTCCTGACATGTTTCCTAATGTGAACAGGTTTGGATGTTGGCCTTAAGCTGAACTCGGCAGCTTCTCCCTCAGACCTGACTCAGCAGCTCCAGCAGCCCCCCCCCCCCCAGCACTGGTCTAGTTCATTATCTTATCAATACAGACTCTGCCACTTCTGAAATCCCTTGAACTCTCAGCTTCTTAAGGTTGTATTCATTCTATAACCCACAGATATGCTTATAGGTATGCAGACATATTTATTGTGTGCTATGGGCTTGTGATACGAGAGTTAATATTGGTAATTAATATTGGAATTTTAAAAAGGATGAACAACGGCTGGTTGATATTCATTGAAGGCCTGCGTTTTTCTGAAGAGAAACAAAAGAGGAGGAGTGGATGGGGGAGGGGAAGAGGGGCAGCAGGGGGGAGGGACTGAGGACATGAGGAAGGGGAAACTGGTCGGGATATAAAACAAAAAATTAATAACAATAAAAAGGATGAACAAAAAACTATAAACAATATATTGTATTATGTGAAATAACATATAATATATATAAATAATATATCTAAATATATTAAAATATACATATGTATGACATATTCATATAATGCATATGTATATAATATATATGTATACATACATATTCTTTTGAGACAGGGTCTTACCACACAGCCCTGGTTGCCCTGGAACTCCCTATGTAGCCTGGGCTACCCTTTAACTCACATAGGTCCACTCGCCTCTGTCTCCAAGTGCTGGGAGGTGCCTCTGCCTCACTCCACTATTGCCTTCTGTCTCTACTCTTCTGCTATTGAACATAGAAATGTAACAAATACTCTAACATGGAAACAAACCAAGAGTTTTGGAAATTTTAGCCCTTGATCCCTTCATGAAAATCAGGGAGGTGCTGCCAGTGAACTCCTGGTACAGATGTGCAGTGTCTAACTGGAAACACCAGGTTCCTTAGGCTCTATATTTAACTATAATGTGGATATAAGATCTATTATGAGGTACTGGCTGCTCTTCCAGAGGACCTGGGTTCAATTCCCAGCACCCACATGGCAGCTCACAATTGTTTGTAACTCTAGTTCTAGGAGACCTGACACTCCCACACAGATATATATGTGCAGGCAAAACACCAATGCACATAAAGTAAAAATAAATAAATATTTTTTTTTTTTAAAAAGATCTATCCTGAATGCACTGCCTGCCTATAAAAAGGAATATTCACTAGTGTGGAAGCATCACCTGCCAACAGCAATTAGTAAGACAGTAGAAAGGAGACATCTTGTCTTCAGAATAATGATAACAAGTGTTTACTTTTAAAACGACGTGCTTATCTACAAGCATATCAGCTTTCCTGATTTTTCAAATAGAAATCTTTGCAAAAAGAATGGCTGAATCTGGGATTAAATGTATACTTTGTCTCCAAAATTAGCAATATTACAACAACCAATATATAGACTTTTAAAATATGTACTTGTTTATATATCATAACTAATCTATTCAAGTACATATAAGTAAGTTAATAAAATTTACTGTTACTTGTTTTGAGCTATCATCCATATGAAATAAATTAAAAATATCTTTTAAGTTTAATATATATATATATATACATATCTATCTATATATATTCATGTGCATGTGTGTTTGTCTGGATGTGGATGTGCACACGTGGGTGCTGTACCAAGATAGGCCAGAAAAGGGCATCAGTTCCTATGGAGCTAGAGTGACAGATCACTGTGAGCCACCTGATGTGGGTGCTGGGAACCTAACTTTGATCATACTGCTTCATAAAAGCAGTATTTCTTTCTATTTTAAATTTAAGGAAAGCACACACTTTTTCTAAAATAGTCCAAAGCAGAGGACATTTAAATAAACAAACAAACAAATAAATACAAGAATGGAAGTCTGTGCTCCTTTAAATGTGCTCATTGGTGCTTGGGATGAAGCTCAGTGCTGTCCAGCATGCAAAATATTTTGGATTCAATATTCAGCATCACAAGATGTCTCTCATTAGTAACTTTTACATAGTTTCATCTTGTAACATTGAATCACAGGCATGTTGTGTGATTTTCATTGCCTTTAATTTTGGAAGAGCTAGGATTTACTTTGAGATTCAGTCCCTCAATGAAGTGCAGCTGATTAGGGACCAGGAGCCCAGCCTTTGTCACAATGTGAGGTCTTACGAACAGATAGAAAGTTGAGCCAACCCCAAGTGTGGTGGTACACATCAACAATGCCAGCCCTGCCAAGGCCAACCTGAGCTACAGAGTGAGCTACTGTCTCACAAAACCAAAATAAGACACACACACACACACACACACACACACACACACACACACAGAACTATAGAATAGAGAATGCGATCAGTGATAACATTGTTAACATGAAGTTCATGTGCTCATGTTATTCTTAGATCTATTATCCATGTTTGATTGAGCTGACAGATGACATGTTGACTCCTTATTAATGCACATCAATATTTTTCCATAGAGGTGACAAATACAAAACAAAAAGTTTTGGGGGAAAATCTGTCAAAATATGAGTCTCTTCATCAGCAGTTCTGGCAAGCAGAAATTGCCACTGGTGAAGTTTAGTCTCACAGAATGTGGGCGTGAACCTCTTAGGCAAATGAATACAATGCTCAGCTCCTGAGGGTCTAGAATGTGATTCTTGTGCCTTTTTTGTACCTCTCAATCACTCGCCTCATGGCACTCTGCACTTCCTTGTTCCGCAGACTGTAGATGAACGGGTTCAGTGCTGGACCGATGACCGCATAGAACACAGAGATCAGCTTGTCTCCCTCGGTGGAGTAGAGAGACTTGGGCCTCAAGTACCTGATCAGCCCTGCTCCATAATAGATGGTCACCACAGCCAAGTGTGAAGCACACGTTGAAAAGGCCTTTCTTCTGCCCTCAACTGAGTCTATTCTTATCACAGCCACCAAGATGCGAAGGTAGGAGAGGACAATCAGGAGGAAAGGGAACAGCACTGTGCCAGCCCCTCCGATGGCCATAATGACCTCCTGCAGAGATGTGTCTGCACAGAACATGTGTAGAAGGATGGGCAGTTCACAGAAAAGATAATCAACAATGTAAGGACTGCAGAGTGGAAGGATGAACACGTAGAGAGGTATAACTGAGGCACAAAAGCCCGTGACCCAGACTGCCACTGCCAGAGTTATACACACCACCCAGCTCATAATGAGAAGGTACCTCAGTGGATAGCAGATGGCCACGTAGCGATCTATGGCCATCACTGCAAGGAGTAAGCACTCGGTTGACTCCAAGAATAAGGTGAGGTAGGTCTGAGCCAGGCAGAATGGGTAAGAGATGACCTTCCTGCTTGCAAGAAAATTGAAGAGCATCTTTGGAGTCACAACTGTGCTGAAGAATCCGTTGAGGAAAGCCAGGTGGCAGAGGAAGAAATACATTGGTGTCTTCAGAGAAGAGTCTAGAGCCACCAACATGATGACAGCTGTGTTCCCCAAACAGTTCGCTAGGTAGACCAGGGAGAAGAAGAGGAAGAGGGGAATCTCAGTCTGAGGGTGGTCAGAAAACCCCACAAGGACCAGCTCAGCGATGGTGCTGAAATTCTGGGGTCCAATGGCTGCTACTGAGCCATCCCTGTTCGAATGAGGAGACATCGAAGGACCCCACATGAAAAAACTCTTAGGTCAGGTCAGCTCCCTTCACATTTGCTTTAGTGCTGAAGGTAATGCCTGTCCTGAATTTAAATGATGGCCTCTCGTGAGACCCTTTCAGACACAAATGGAACCCACCACTCCCCTAACTATGACTGACCATTTTGGGAAAATTACACAAGATCTCGTAGTTCCACAGAGATAATTTTGCCATTGCTACATCATATCATACAGACTACAGGGCACCCCTCTGTGGTCCACTAACTGCACCTTTTAATGATCTGACTCTTAAAAGCCAGCAGTAACTTCAGCAAGATAGAGTGACTTGTCTGACATCATGAGTGAAAAATGTGAATGTTGAAAATAATTTCATTCTCCTTCAACTAGGTTGGTAATTGATATTTACAAAGTTCATTGAGCCAAACAAGGAATTTAACATTCCAAGTCTATATAGACAATAGGTTTATACAGATGGAATACTATAGGTAGTATTTAAACTGGTTAACCAGGTCAGGATTAGCAAAAGCAATACAGTTAACTCACCCAGACTTCTGGTTTTCAGATTTCTAGTCATAGTCTCAGAGGATATCGTTGTCTCAAAGACAGAGTTTCCTTGTTATTTTTAAGTTGGCATGCAGTGCACTGTGTTTCATCAGGCATTTTCCTACACACTCCGCTCTTATCTTCCTTGCTCACTCCACACTCCCTCACACCCATCTGTCTGCTCTCCCTCCTCCCCATATAGTCCTCCTTCTGCCCATTTCCTCACCCTTATATGTTCCATTACCTTCTCTTTTGCTCTCACTGCCTGAAGATCTCTTCTCCCCTGTCATGGTCCATGGTTCCCTTTCTAGTTCCATGAGTATCTCTGTATCTTATATACAAATTTAAACCGAAGGTCTGCATATAAAAGAAAGCCTTGCTATTTATCTTTCAGGATCTCAATATCAAGATTTTGTTCATTATATTATGCACATTGTAAAATAGTCTTTGCAGGGCCATTCCTCCCAATTGCACACTTAGAAGCAAACACCTCTTTAAGAACTTATGAATTAAGTTTCTGAATGTGCTGAAATTCGAAGGTCTAGGGTGGCTCAGTAAGGTGTAGAATATCACACAACACAGGTGCAAATGCCAGCTTTTGTTGACATAGCAACATAATAAAACATGATGCTTTTGGGGATATTTTCTACATAGAAGTCTGTCAGTCATAAGACACAGAGCCCAATCTTACTCAGTTACATCCCTCCCACCTCAACATGGCTCCTGTCTCCACTCACTCACACCGGCTGTGTTTCCTCTTTGTCCTGCCAGAGTTCTCCATTTTCTTACTTCCTTGTAAGAAATTTCACATAAAATGCTTTCCTAGATTTTTTTTTAAAAAACTACTCTCTCCCCCAATGTTTTTTGAACACACACACACACACACACACACACACACACGGGGGGGGGGGAGGAGGGAGAGAGAGAGAGAGAGAGAGAGAGAGAGAGAGAGAGAGAGAGAGAGAGAGAGAGAACACCCTTTGAATGAGGAAGGAGATGAGTTCGCCAGAGAAAGGCAGTTGAAATACCTGCTCAGCTCCCTGATGCTGGGAAACCCATCAGTCTGTGCTCAACATTGGCAAAGTATAGATGAAAATTTCTGAAAAGACCAGTTTCTTGGCTCTATCTATAAAGGAGGCAGCATCAGAACCACAGCCATCTGCCAGCATGAGAGGGCATGTGTAACACACCCAGAGTCTCTCTTCTCTCTGTACCATGTGCTGCTCAGCTGTAATCACAAATAAATGGATCTTGTTCCCTGAGCTCCCACGGTTTTATCATGATAGTTATCCACATTCTCTTTATCTCCTTTCATACTCATCTCAACTTTATATTTACCAGGATTTTCCTGAAATGAAAATAAATAAAGTTAGTGTCTAGACATAAATCCAGACTGGAGTCGACTGAGTTTTCTAAAATCCCATTAACAGAGAAAAGTTTTAGGTGGATCCCCAAGGGAATCAGTTACTTCATGCAAGAAAAACAAAAAACAAATTAATTATTTTTCCACTTACTGTCAGTGACAAATGATTCATTAATGCAACTTAAGTTTCCCACTCATGGTGACGTAATGAAATTGCATTTCTTCTCTGAGAAAAACATCTCAACTTGGAAGTTTAAGTGGACTACAACTAAAAGCATTGTGTTCTTGACACCCTATTTTTCTTATTTTGTATTTTTGGTTTTTATTATAATTATTCAATTGTATGTATTGCAGGGAATCTGTGGATTTCACTGTGATCAGCCCAGACATGCATGCACACACTGTGCTCTGAACACACGTGTGTCCTCTCCTGCCCTCTTTCTCCTCCCTCCTCCCCTTTGTCCCTCTGGTCCCCTTTCATTGACTTAACAGTCTATCTTCTATTTTCAATGATTCTGTATATGAGAAGAGATGTGGTGCTTTTCTGTCTAAGTCTAACTCATTTCACTCAAGGTGACAATTTCCATTGCATCAAAGTTTCTACATATGATAAGATTTGACTCTTTATGGCTGAATGCTCCATAGAATATATACACCACATGCCATTATCCATTCATCTGTTGATAGGCAGCTAGTCTGGTTCTAAATATCTATTGTGGGTAGTGCTACAATAAACATGGATATATGTGCCTTCATCCCCGCAGGTGTGCCCCAGGAGAGCTACAGCTGGATCATATGGCAATGCTATTTTCAGTGTTTAGAGACGCCCCTTACTGTTTACTACAGTGGCTGCACTAGTTTCTTCTACCTCATGGATTCTTATACTGGTTCTTATACTTATATGGTTCTGTCACTTCTCATACCCAAGAGTGCTTGAGAGTGGCAGTCATGCTCCTTATTTTCTTTCTTTCTTTAAATTTTTATTTATTTCAGTATTTCAGATTTGTTTCATTTTGTGTGTGTGTGTGTGTGTGTGTGTGTGTGTGTGTGTGTGTGTGCCTCATGTATGTGGGTACCTGTGGAGGACAGAAGAAGGCATCAGATCCCCAGGAACTGGAGTTACAGGTGGTTGTAAGCTGCCCAATGCGGGTGTTGGAAACCAAACCAGGATCATGTGCAAGAGCAGCAAGTGTCTTAGTAACTGAACCATCTCTTCAGCCTTCTTCCTTTATTGATGTTTGAATGTACTATTTCCTGACCTTTCCCTCTCTCCATAGTGCTGACAACAGCATCCATGGTACTGACTTCTTTATCCATGGTGCTGGCTTTGTCATCCCTGATGCTGACTTCATCCATGGTGCTGATTTCATCATCTATGATGGTGACTTCTTTATTCATGGTGCTGACTTCATCCATGCTGCTGACTTCTTTATCATCGATGGTGATGACTTCACCCATAACGTGGACATCTTCATCCACAGTGCTGACTCCTTCATCTGTGGTTCTGACGTCTTCATTTATGGCGGCAAATTCTTGGTTCCTTGTGCTGACTTCTTCGTCTATGTTGCTGGCTTTTTCATGCGTTTCTAACTTTCTCAGCTAGATCCTGAATTAATTTCTTTACTTCATTCATTCTTCTTTTCTTTATATCCTCTTTGGAATAACTGGTTAATTTTTAGTTTTTATGTAACTTTTGTAATTCTTCTTCTGGCATTTTACACACTTCAGTAATGAGAAATTAAGATCTTTTTGAGAAGTCATCTTGTCTTTTTTGTTTGTTTGTTTGTTTGTTTGTTTCTTGTGTGATGATTTGCATATCTTTTGGCTTGGTTATCTCCAGGTTTTAAGTATCTTCTTATCAAGGAGTCTTATTAAGGACTCAACTCCCAGTATCAACCAGAGAAAAGAAAGAAAACTACCACAACAGTAACAATATTAAGTTGAACAATATATAAAAATACACTCACAACTAATTACATCATAGTAACATATTATCAATAACTATAGAACTCCAATGGTTAACAATAATGAAAATTGTGCTGTGATGCTGAAAGCTGTTTAGGGTAAATGTAGAACTAGGTACCTGACTAAGATAGCAGGAGTGGAGAAAGCACAGAACAAGCTAAGTAAAGGGCAGAGAGGGACACTTTGAAGGAAGAAGAGAATAAATAGCAAGGGATAAAAATCAACAAAATCCTCAATAATAAAATAAGTGTATAAAATAGTTAGATAAATGCAAGAAAGAGAATAAAAATTAAAAAACATAAAAGCTGTTGTGGAATATTAAAGATATGTTACATTCTTTTATGCTGTGGAATACTTGCTTAATGATGCAAAGATGTATTGCATTCTTTTGTATTGTATTTGTTAACTCTGTGAAACTGTGTTGTTTTGCCTGCCTGAAACACCTGATTGTTCTAATAAAGAGCTGAATGGCCAATAGCTAGACAGGAGAAAGCAACAGGTGGAGCTGGCAGGCAGAGAGAAAAAATAGGAGAAAAAGAGAAGGAGGAGTAAGAAAAGAAGAAGAGAGGACACCTGGGTCCAACCACCCAGTTACACAGCAAGCCACAGAGTAAGAAGTAAAGAAAAGTATATAGAATACAGAAAGACAAAAGCCCAGAGGTGATAATTTAAGAAAAGCTGGCTAGAGATAAGCCAAGCTAAGGCCAGACATTTATAAGTGATAATAAGAATCTGTGTATTTATTTGGGAGCTAGGTGGCAGGCCCTCCAAAAGCCAAAGAGTAAAAACCACAACAACAAAAAGCTATCCTTTCAATATTAATATGGGGACAGCAGAATTGCTGAGCAGGCAAATGCACCTTTGCTGAGCCTGATGCCATGTGTTTGATTCCTGGGACGCACAAGTGGAAGGAGAGAACTGACCTTCACACATCTACTATGACACATATAAGCACCATACTTCAACACACGATAAACAGCAAGGGATAAAAATCAATGAAACAATTAGAAATAAGATAAAATAGATATAGCACTAGAAGTATGACTGTGTATGGACATCCATAGCCAATGTGTCCCTCAGTGGTGTAAGACTGAAACCTTTCTCATTGTGATCAGAAGCAAGAGAAGAATCCGGATGGAGACAAACTGGGAACATCTCTATTACCAGCCAATTGAAATGGGATTTGGAATTAGCTATTTTTCTTGTTGCTTTCATCTGAAGTGAGAAACATCCAACAAAATCCACTTAAGGAAGGAAGAATTTACTTAGAATTAAAGTTCAGAGTGATGCAGTCCATCATGGGGGACAGAGTACAGCCACAGGAACACTGGAGCGAGGGTGCTGTTCATACTACATCTCAAATCAGGAAGCAGCAAACAGACAGGAAGTGGGACAGCTGGACTGCCAAACTTCAAGGCCTGTTCCCAATGACCCACTTCTTCCAGCAAGGCTCCACCCTTTCAAGGTTCCACAACAGTTATCTAGGATCCCTTTAGATATCTGTCTTAGTTAGTGTTTCTATTGCTGTGATGAAACACCATGACCAAAAATGCAAGTTGGAGAGGAAAGGGTTTATTTAGTTTGCACTTCCATATCACTATTTATCATTGAAGGAAGTCAGGACAGGAACTCAAGCAGAGCAGGAAGTTGAAGGCAGGAGCTGTGGTGATGCTTACTGGCTTGCCTCCCATGGCTTGTTCAGTCTGCTTTCTTAGGGAACCTAGGACCACCAGCCCAGGGGTAGCCCTACTCACAATGGACTGGGCCCCCCATCAATCATGGATTAAGAAAATGCCTTACAGCCAGGTCTTATGGAGGCATCTTCTCAGTTGAGGTTCCCTCCTTGCAGAGAACTCCAGTTTGTGTGTCAAGCTGACATAAGACCAGCCAGCACAATGTCCATGTATTTTAGCATGTATTTTTCTACTTCTGGTAAACTCCACTGTGATTTTCACCAGGAATTTCATTTCATGTGTCAACATGTTGAGGGGCATCAAGATTTAAACAACATCAAGTCTTCCAGTCATGAATATTGATGTCTGTATTTGTCCATCCTCATTAACTTGCATCAAATGTGTCCTTTCATTGCCAGTGCAGAAATTTTCTGCTGCATTGTGAAAATTGTTGTAAATGGCATTATTTTCTTATTTTTTTTCCATTGTTCATTGATAGAGTCTACAAATCCTACTGGTTATCATGTGTTGACTTTGTATCTTGCAATCTGTTGAATTTGGTGACTGTGATAAGAATCTAATGTGATCTCTAGTGAATAGATAGAAGCTCTTATGATTTGACTGTGAAGTGTCCCCATAGGCTCACACTTGATCCTCAGCTAGTGGCGCTGTTTTGAAAAAGTCATGGGACCTTTAGGATGCAGGAAATCACGTCTTTTTTTACTTATTAAAGTTTGCTTTGTGGCTTATACTGCCATCAGTTTTACAGAAGGTTCTGTGTGTCATTGAGAAGAATGTGTGTTCCCATCTCCTGGGCAGAAAGTTCTGCAGGTGTCTGTGCGAACTCCATTCCCTTTGTGGATACATAACAGTTCCCTTTCACTCTCGTGATTAGCTTCAGAACCTTTGGTATCATTTATAAGAACAGCTTCCCCAGCTTGCGGGTGGCTTCCGTTTGCTTAGCCTGAGTTCCGACCTTCCACTCTCCTGTGGTGCCCTGCTGGTTTGCACCTCGCGTGTTTCCTGACCATTCTTTCTAATCTAATTAGTCTGCATCTGGTAATTGGTGAGTTAAGGCTATTTGCACTCAAGGTTGGAACCGAGAAGAGTTTGCTACTGCTGGGATGCTGTTGTTTGTTGCTCTGATCGACTGGTTGCTATTTCTTTTCTCCCTTCCCTGGTAGTTGATGTTGGCTGCTTTCCGGTCTGCGTGCCAGACGTGACTGGTTATTTCCCGATCCTCCTCCATCCCTCTACTGCTTTCATGGGTTGTGTTGTGCCACGTATTTGTGAGAAACTGTCTCCCTTGCTCCTTCAGGTTCAGTATTCTTGTAAGAATATTCTGCAGTGCTGGCTTGGTTCTCAGGAGTTCCCTTAACTTCTGTTCGTCTGGAAGTAATTCTTCCTTCTCTGTCTATTTTAATGCATCATTTTTTATGGGTAAACTTTACATGATGCAAACAAGATTTAATCTGAACAGGTACATCATACATGAATTAAGCCTACAGGCATTTTGCTAAAAGATTTAAAAATAAATCCCAAGTCTGTGTATAATGACAATAATGTGTAGTATTTATTATTAGAATTATTGTTTTTATTTTATTATTGTTGTTATATATAATAACTGTGTGTTCATGCGTCACTATTTCATATTTCAATGTGGAATAAAGTATGAAATACTAAAAATGAGTAGTTTGAAGACCAGGGAAAGGCCCTGCAGCTGGGTGGGCGCTGGGACTCCACAGCTGTGATTATAGATATGGCCAGCAGAGGGCAACAATCCTAAGAAAAGGGTCCTGCAAACCTAAGGGGATCTCTCACTCACTTGCTTCAGGACAAGGAAAGAACAGATCGGGTGAGGACGCAGGGGTGGTCAGCGGAGAAGGGCCATCGGTGGAGGAAAACCCTTAGGACAGGGCTGGGGCTATCAGACATGCATTACACACAGCATGTACAGCAGATTTGCCCGGCTTCTGGGGGTTCGGGCATGGTGTGGTGACTGGATTGTCTGCTACTCTGCCCCTGAGGAGTTAAGGCTGGTGAGGTCGTTAGGAGTGGGAAAGCCAGATAAGGACAGGGGTTGGGGTGTGGACTTAATCAGAGGTTCAGTGAAGGAAACAGAACCATCCCTAGCCAGGGTTTTAAACTAGGTCTGAACAGCACATTTTTTAAAAGACAACATTATATAAACGAAGCAAGAAGTATACTGGATAGCATGGAAACTGGAACTCGCCTAGCTTCATCCCCTCATCTCCACCTCGGCTTCTCCAGGGGCTCCATGCTTCAGCCAGCCTTGCGTTGTGACTGCCCCAGGGGTCCAAATATAATGGTCTAACATGTTATATACACATGCCTGATTCACATCCTGCTGGTTCTGTACTTAAGTACCTTTGTACATCCTCTCTCTGTGTGGAAATTTTGAGTCTCTATTCATCTATTCACCTTGATGTACTCACCTCCCTGCCACCTACAGAGCAGAGACTTGGCACAGGTCAGTATTGTAAGCACACACCACACACACACACACACACACACACACACACACACACAATTTTTTTTCTTTTTTGGTTTGGTTTTTTTGAGACAGGGTTTCTCTGTAACAGCTCTAGCTGTCCTGGAACTTGCTCTGTAGACTAAGCTGGCCAAAAAACAAAAAACAAACAAACAAACAACAATAAAACAGAAGCAGCAGTTCAGACTGCCCTATTTAAATTCAGTGTCTATCAATACCCCCCCTGCAGCCAGGCTGAGGCACTTTCCTCTGGAGGCAGTGCCCTCCCTCCTGGGCACCGTGTGACCTGTGTCTCTGTCTCCCTGTAGTTCCATGGGACATGAGGATGCACTTCTCACTCCTGCCAAGACAGAATCATCTCATCCTCAGAGGTCTCCCCTTCTCCCTCATCTTCCTGGGACCTCCACATAGGCTGGGAGACTCTCAGGCTTATGCCAGATTCAGTTGTCTCCTTCAGCAAGGCTGAGGCGAGGGGTGCCTCTGGGGCTCTGCAGGTTTTCCATCATTCTGCTCTGATAGTCAGACAGGTTCCCTCCAGGGCCACACCACAGCTGTTACCCTTGGTCAGGTCCTACAGTTGCTGTATTAGGTGAGAGATGGTGCCACCACACACAGCATGTGGAGGAGGCTTGGCGGCTTCCTTCCAATATAAGCAGAGAGGGGACACAGAGGCCACACCTGGACACAGCAGCTGTGGTGGGAAGGGCTTCTGCCACTGACATAAACTTGATCTTCTTCTCCATGGAGGGCAAGGGCAGGAAACAGTGGGGAGGAGAGACCCAGATCTACCTCCTCTTGCTATAGCCGAACCAATGAAGACCTTATGTCTAGAGAAACCATTGACATCACCAACTCCATCTCCCAGTGGATGCAGGGATTCCCTCACTGCACCCCATGTCTTCACTCCTCATTGGTTCAGCTGGCTCTGGTGCCTGGAACAACATTATCCTAAGGTCTTATACATCTTCTCTTAGTGGTTCTGGAAGATAGATTCCTGAACATGTGACTGGCTGTGTGGCCAGGGGTTCTCTTGAGTAACATATGTGAATAATTAGAAAGGGGGGGGGTAGGGGTTAACATTGCTTACACCACAGGGGCTGAGTCCAGCAATGGTCATGTGCGCACTGGGGAGGCAGAGAACAGCTCAGCTGCTTATTCTGAGAATCTGGACCCCTCATCAGCCCACACTGAAGGGACTCACACAGAGTCCCTGGAATGGAGTCTAAAAGGCCAAGGAGCTAGAGTCTATGCCAGTGGAAGAGGCCGTAGCAGCAACAGACACTAGAAGAAGGGCTTGCAGAGTACATCACTCTATGCTTCCTACTTTCTTCCATAAGGGCCTCCAGCCCAGACTTCCCACTCTCCTAGAGACCTCAAAGACTGGGAGAAGTCCAGGTAGGCTTCTTGTCCCCGAACCTTCACACACTCTCACTCTGTCAGCATCCCCCACCCCCAACTCTATCTCTATTCCCACACCCTTCTACTTGCTGTGCCCCAGCCTCCAACAGGGGCAGACACCTTGCTCTACCAGAGACCAAGAAAACTGGAAAAAGTCCAGGTTAGGCTGCCTGACCAACAACTCACCCACTCTCTCTGCCTCTGCCCACTCTATCCCCAGTCCCCCACCCTCCTAGCCACCATATCCCAGCCTCCAACTGAGGCAGGGACTCCCTTGCTCTACCAGAGACCAGCATATCTACCAAAAGCCCAGCCTCCAACTGAGATGGAGACCACACAGACTGGGAGAAGTCCAGGTAGGCTGTCTGCCCACCAAACTCCCCCACTCTCTCAATATCTTGGCACCCCACCATCACAAGTCCTGTGCCCTCTGAGTTGCCTTGGCCCAGCCTCCAAGTTGGGTGGAGACTCTCTGCTCTAATAAAGACCAAACAGACTAGGATAAGCCCAGGCCACACAGACCAGAAGACCAAAGAGGAAACAGAAACCAAGGAACAAAACACTTACCCAACAAAGACAAACTCAGAAATTGGTACCTAGACCTTTAATTATCCCAAATCCAGGTTCTAGATGCCAGTTTAAGAACACAAGAAACAACAGCCAAGTCAATATATCACCATCAGAAACCAGCTATCCTACTACAACAAACCCTGAACATTTTAACACAACAGAAGCACGAGAAAAAGACCTTAAAACCAACGTTATAAAGATGATTGAAGTCCTTAAGGAGGGACTGAATCCCTTAAGGAAATTCAGGAAAATATACACAGTTGGAGGAAATTAATAACTCCATTAAAGAAAGTCAAGAAAAAGCAAACAAACAGTTAAAGGAAGTGAATAGAACTTTTCAAGACCTAAAAATGAAAATAGAAGCAATAAAGAAAACACAAACTAAGGGAATTCTGAAAATGAAAAATCAAGGTATGAGAACAGGAACCACAGATGCAAGTATCACCAACAGAATACAAGATATTAAAGACAGAATCTCAGACATAGAAGATCTGACAGGAGAAACTGATACAACAGTCAAAGAAAATGTTAAATATAAAAAGTTCCTCACACAAACCATCCAGGAAATCTGAGACATTATGAAAAGACCAAACCTAAGAATGATAGGACTAGAAGAAGGGGAAGATACTCAGCCCAAAGTACCAGAAAATATCTTCAACAAAATCATAGAAGAAAAATTTCCTAACCTAAAGAAGGAGATGCCTATAAAGGTACAAGAAGCTTATAGAACACCAAAATAGATTAGACCAGAAAAGAAAGCCCCCCTCTGCATAATAATCAAAATACTAAACATACAGAACAAAGAATATTAAAAGCTGCAAAGGAAAAAGACCAAGTAACACATAAAGGCAGGCCTATTAGAATTACACCTGACTCCTCAATGGAGACTCTAAAACCCAAAAAGGCCTGGACAGATGTCTTGCAGACTCTAAGATGCCACAGATACCAGCCTAGACTACTATACCCAGCAAAATTTTCAGTCACCATAGATAGAGAAAACAAGATATTCTATGACAAAGTCAAATTTAAATAGTATCTATCTATAAATCCAGCCCTACAGAAGATGCTAGAAAGAAAGCTCCAACCCAAGGTTAACTACACCCATGAAAAGATAGGAAATAAATAACCTCACACCAGCAAATTCAAAAGAAGGAAATCTCTCTCTCTCTCTCTCTCTCTCTCTCTCTCTCTCTCTCTTTCTCTCTCTCTCTCTCTCTTACACACACACACACACACACACACACACACACACACACACTATCACCATTACTGCCAACAACAAATTAACAGAAATTAACAATCATTGGTCATTAATATCTCTCAATATCAAAGGACTCAGTCCCCCAATAAAAAGACACAGGCTAACAGAAGGTTTGCAAAAATGGGATCCATCCTTCTGCTGCATACAAGAAACATAATTCAACATGAAAGACAGACATTATCTCAGATTAAAGGGTTGGAAAAAGATTTTCCAAGCAAATGGACCCAATAAGCAAGCTGGTATAGCTATTCTAACTAATATCTTAAAAAAATAGACTTCAAACCAAAATTAATCAATAGAGATGCAGAAAGATATTTCATAACCATGAAAGGAAAAATTCATCAAAATGATGTTTCAATTCTGAAAAACTATGTCCCACATACAAGGGCACCCACATTTGTAAAAGAAACATCATTAAAGCTTAAATCACACATTGATAGTGGGAGACTTCAATACCCTACTCTCACCAATGGACAGCTCATCCAGCCAAAACCTAACAGAGAAATACTGGAGTCAAGATGTTACAAACCAAATGGACCTAACAGATATCTATGGAACATTTCACCCAAACTCAAAAGAATGTACCATCTTATCAGTAACTCATAGAACTTTCTCCAAAATTGGCCACATACTCAGTCACAAATCAAGTCTCGACAGATAGAAGGAAGTTGAAATAACCCCCTGTATCTTATCAGACTACCACAGATTAAAACTGCATTTCAACAAGAACAGAAAGCCTACAAACTCATGGAAACTGAACAACTCTCTACTGAATGCAAACTAGGTCAAGGAAGAAATAAAGGAAGAAACTGAACACTTCCTAGAATTCAATGAAAATGAATGTGCAACATACCCAAACTTATGGGACACAATGAAAGCAGTGCTAAGAGGAAAGTTCATAGCACTAAGTGCCCACATAAAGAAATTAGAGAGATCTCATACTAACAACTTAATAGCACACCTGAAAGCTCTAGAACAAAAAGAAGCAAATAAACCCAAGAGTAGATGGCAGAAAATAAGCAAACTCTATTTTATTGAAATCAACAAAATTGAAACAAAGAAAACAATACAAAGAATCAATGAAACAAAGAATTTGGTTCTTTGAGAAAACCAGTAAGATAGACAAATCCTTGTCCAAACTAACTAAAAAGCAGAGAGAGAATATCCAAATAATAAAATCAGAAATGAAAAGGGGGATATAACAACAGACACTGAGGAAATCCAAAAAATCATTAGGTCATACTTCTAAAATTTACACTCCACAAAATTAGAAAATTTAAAAGAAACGGACAATTTCTTGATAGATACCATTTACCAAAGTTAAATCAAGATCAGATAGACAATTTAAATAGACCTATAACCCCTAAGGAAATAGAAGTCATAAAAAGTCTCCCAATCAAAAAAAAGCCCAGGACCAGACAGTTTTAGCACAGAATTCTACCAGACTTCCAAAGAAGAGTTAATTCTAATACTCCTAAATTATTCCACAAAATAGAAACAGAAGGAACATTGCCAAGTTCATTTTATGAGATCACATTCACCTGATACTCTAAACACACAAAGACTCAACAAAGAAAGAGAATTACAGACCAATATCCCTCATGAACATTGGTGCAAAACTGAAAAACCCAGGACAGCTAAAATGATCCTGTGCAATAAAAGACCTTTGGAGGTATCACCATCCCTGATTTCAAGCTCTACTATAGAACAATATTAATAACTGCACAGTATTGACATAAAAACAGGATTGTTGGAGCCAGAGGGCACAAGAAAACCTACAGAATCAACTAACCTGGGTTCACAGAGACCGAATGGACAAACAGGGAGGCCTGCATGGGACTGACCTAGGTCCTCTGCATATATGTTATGGTTGTGTAGCTTGGTCTGCTTTGAGACTCCTAATAGTGGGAGCAGGGGCTGTTCCTAACTCTGTAGTCTGCTTTTGGGACCCCATTCTTCATATTGGATTGACTCTTCCAGCCTTCAACTTGATGTGCCATGTTTGATTGATATCCATGGGAGGCCTGCCCTCCTTCCCTCCTCTAAATAGAAACAGAAGAAGGGAGATGAGGGGAAACTGGGGGAAGAGAAAGGAGGGGAAACAGTGGTTTAGTTATAAAATAAATTATATATATGTATACTTTATACATATATATGTATGTATACATATTTATATATACATATATATATATATATATATATATATATATTCTGAAAAAAAAGAAGAACCTCCAGCCCATGGCATGGTACTGTGCACATTCAAGCAGTTGTCCTTCTCAGTCCCCGAGCTACCATCTCATATGTCAGCCTTCTGTGGGAGCATCTACACAGACAGAGCTATGTTTCAGCATCTCTTACTCCAATCAAGTTGACAACCGAGACCAGCCATCACTCACTGTTGATATCTCAGCCTTTCACATTCTGATGGTGCGTAACACATTGTGCATGTGTGTACAGATGTCACACTGCCAATGACACTAAATAAGAAGAAGTGATGGCTCATATAAGGGAAGGGATTTCATACTGTTATCATGTCTCACAATAAACACAGACGGTATAAATTCCAAATACACTAGCCCACATAGATACTGTGCATGTGCACTACAGTACTGGCTATAAAGAGGGGAAGTGATATCTAAAGTGACCTGTAGCAAGAATTCTAATTGGTCTTAATAATAAAAATCCAGAGTCAGATATCAGGATGAGAGCTGAAAGATTAGAGAAGCAGAGCAGCAGCCACTAGAAAGACTTCTTACCTCTAGGAATCTTCAGACTGAAAGGGCTGAGCTCCTGTCTTCACTCTGTCATATTACTTCCTTTCTCTGCCCGGCCATATATACCACTTCCTGTTTCCTCCTCCCAAGTACTAGAATCAAAAGCATGAGATCCCAAGTGCTGGGATTAAAGATGTGTGCCACCACTGCCTGGCCTCTAGTGGTTAACTCCACACTCTGATCTCCAGTCAAGCTTTATTTGTTAGAGCACAAACAAAATATCACCACAGTGACCTCACACACTCAGACATTGGTCACCCAGAACTCCTCATGCTGACACAGTCTCCACGTGCTGGCACCTATGGCCAGAGGTCATCTCAATCAATGTCTCCAGATGAGCTCTGAGGGGTCAGCCTTAAGCTACTGACCCAACACGCCCTAACACACCACTTAGTCTCTCTCTGCAAAGGTTTTGGGCTCTCCATTTGGCTGCCAACATAGATTTGTCTGCTACCTGCTGGTACAGTCTGAGCCTGCTATGAGCATCTACAGGTGGTCACAGTGGGGATGCCAACTCTCCAATAAATGATTTTTAAAGGTAACAATTACAAAAATTGTCATAATTACAAAAATTACTAGGACAAAATAAAGGTAAAAAGATGGACATTGTGATATCAAAATTCAAAAGGTAGGGTTGTTGTTGGTTGTTTATGCTCTTTGGAGGGCCTATCACCCAGCTCCCAAATAAATCACACACACAGAGGCTTATTCTCACTTACAAATGCCTGACTTTAGCTTGGCTTGTTTTTGCCAGCTTTTCTTAACTTAAATTATCCTCTCTACCTTTTGCCTCTAGGCTTTTTCCTTTTGTTACTCCTGTATATCTTACTTTCACTCTTACTCTGTGGTTGGCTGTGTGGCTGGGTGGCTGGCCCCTGTAGTCCGCCTCTCACTCCTTCTTTCTCCCTTCTCCCAGATTTCTTCTTCTATATATTCTCTCTGCATGCCAGCCCTGCCTATCCTTTCTCCTACCTTGCTATTGGCTGTTCAGCTCTTTATTAGGCCATCGGGTGTTTTAGACAGGCACAGTAACACAGCTTCACAGAGTTAAACAAATGCAACATAAAAATAACATACCTTAAAATAATATTCTACAACATTTCCCCCTTTTGGCTAAATAAAAAGGTTTTAACTTTAACATAGTAAACTACACACAACAAAAACAGTACTCAGGTAAGAATCACATTTACAATACTCTGTCCATTTGTAGTTAGCATATTCAGAGAAAAGAATGCATTATCTATCCTATCTTAGTGAATCCAAAGTTTTACACCTAACTTACTTTCTAATATAACTAAGGAAAACTGCAACTATAACTATCTAGTCTTCAACTCTATCAAAGACCCAGAGGATGTAATATTATCTAACAACAGAGACATTTGCTGTCTAGACAGTCACCCAAAGTTCCTCTGAAATCCATCTTCAGCCTACTGGCCCAGAATTTCTGGCAAACTTCTCAGTGAAGCAGGAAATCTGAAGGACTGTCTTGCCTTCTATTGCCAAAGTTTGTCAGTTGCTTTCTGCTGTGTCCTGCAGAATATCTGACAGACTCTTCTGTGAAGCAGGAATTTTGAAGGACCTTCCTACTTTGTTTTGGCAAAGTTCAACAGTCTTTTTCTTGTGTGTCCTGCATGTTCAGTCTGCTCAGCACATTGTCAGCAGTCAAAGGCAAGAGCAGTTTCTTTGCCCAGTGGCTAACCTTGCCACAATGAAAGCAAACTTCATGAGGAGTTTCCATGATGACCATCATCTCTGAAGTAAATTAGTGCTGCCAGGAGCAGATGTGTTTCACTTTCATGAAAAAACCTTAGATTAACAAAACATTTTAAATGCCATATCCAATAGGTCTTTGAAGTATTTGTAGACCCTTTATCTAAAATATGTTTCTATATGATCCTAAAAGCATACCTAACATATCTACAAATTTGATTGTTAAAAATGACTAACTAGTAACCTGTGTTTCTAGATTATCCTAAATAGTTTACAAAAATAACTTTCAAAAACTAGAATTTTACCTCATATTTTTAAATAAACTGTATAGGTATAATACCTTAAGCAAGTGTTGAAATATACAAACAATATGTTGTAATAAAAATAACCTTAAATTTTTATCAATATACAAAAATCCTTACAAATACAAAATATTTGAGATCAATAGTTGTCCCTTAGTTTATAGGTGATTCAATAATCTACCCTATTATTTAAAGTAGATTCAATAATCTACCCTTCTATCTTATTCCTATATCCCCTAAACATAGCAAACATCCATAACCTGTCAAATAACCAACAGCCTCCCACAACTCAACTCTTGAGAATGTGGACATTGTGTTCTCCAAACTGTTTCCTGCTGTTTATGAATGAAGTATCATTAAGGGTCCCTGAGAAAATTTTGAAAGAATGACCAAGTCCTGGGAAGACCAGCAATAACTTTTGCTGGTAGATACCACCTGTCAAGTTTCAGGAGGTCTCCCTTGACCAAACCTGATCTATATTATTCTTGAAGGAATCCACAGCCTCTTGCCTCCTGTGGGAACAAAACTCCAAAGCATTTTTGATTTCCATTTGACAAATATATTTTTTGACTTCTTTTTTAAAATTAAGATAGCCCTAAAGTATCTAGGTTGGTTCAATTTTGCAGTCCAGTTCACAATTCCATCTCTCTTAGCAGCTATTGTTTGCTTATCAACATTAAAAAAAATTCAGAATCAACACAATAACATACAGGATCTAGACTCTCTGTGTATTTTCCATCGTTACATGGCATTTTCTTTTATATTACTTTTACTTTCTCTCTCTCTAAAGACTTTACTATTTCTAAATTTTTTATTTCTATATCTGTCCATCTCTGGTGGTGGACAGGTCCCAGCAGAGTATGCAAGGAGTTCGTGGGGGGAGGATGTGAGCCAGGCCATGGTGGTGGTGAGAATCTTGCAGCTTGACTGACTAGCAGCCAGAATACTTCTTTATTTATATAGAACTTAGTAAGTAGGGATACATTCATGATGTTCTAGAATATAGATCATATCCTTTTTGGTTTTGGACATGTGTTTCACTTCCACTTGCTCATTTAAACTATGACAGAACAAAGTTGTCATTTCCAATCATTTTCTCTCAAGTTTTGATATCACTGGTATAGAGTTATCATTTTTACTCATTAACCCCATAACCCAATTTTTAAGAATCTAGAGGCATATGACAGCCTGTTCTCAGGCCAGGAGCTTTTGTGGCTACAAGGACACTAGACCAAAACAAATCTTCAAGTCAGCCTGGCATATTGCCATGTCCCAAGCAGTGCATTATTAGCTCTTAATGGTCAGAGTGCCCAAGAAAAATCCTTAGGCCAAAGCTGTTGCAGTTATTATTCAAATTTTGGCATAATAGAATGTTTATACTTTATATCTTTATAGAATTTGTCTATATGTCTAATCCTAGCATTCAGTTGTTCTTAGTCATATGAGATCACAGTGGCTCTGTATGTGCTAGCTTTTCTAAGAAAGGGAGGTCCTGACATCTCATTTTTTCTTTATCATCTTTCCATTCCATACTTTGCTCACCAATATAAGTCTTTGTGTAGGGCAGAGGTAACTTCAGCTAATCTAACTTTGTTGCTGTATATGCCATGTAATTGCCTGAGTGTATAGTGGGAAGAGGCTTGCAATCTGAACTGTGGCCAACTCATCTAGCTCACAGAACCTTGTTGACCTTTTTGAGTTTACTTTGTTTTGAATATTTTGTTCCTGCCTAAGTACAGGGACATATGTTTCAAGAATATCTCATAGCCTCATAAAGAGACCTCTGGCTTCTTTATGTGTGTCACAACCTCCAAGGCATAAGGAGGACCTTCAAGTAGATAAAGATATCTCCATAAAAGTGAGAGGGGTAGTAGTATGTTCAGGACAGTCCTGGGGAAACTTAAAAATAGTACTCCTGGGAGAAGGCATAAATGATTCAAAAGAAAATCCAACATCCTCAAATAGTACAAATATTAAAAGTCTCCTAAATATGCAACAGGTGGAGATGAAAACCAAAGGTGGCATGGTGGCTATCATGTGACTCAGCTTTGCTGGATCTTTGTTAAGCAGCTATGCTGGCTTTGTGACTTTTGCAGATATGGCTGTGCTACATTTTTTTCTTTCTTTCTTAAGCCTATGCAAGCTGGAACCTATTTAGACGTTTTTCTATCTGTACTTCTTTTTTTATTATTTAAATATTTTCATTTTACATACCAACCACAGTTCCCCCTCTCTCCCCTTCTCCTGCTTCCCTCTACCTCCCCCCACCCCACCCCCTCACCCCTCAGAGGGTGTAAGACCTCCCTTGGGGAGTCAACAAAGTCTGGCATACCAAGTATAGGTAGGACCAAGCCCCTCCCCCCTGCATCAAAGCTGAGCAAGGTGTCCTACCACAGGGAATGGGCTCCAAAAAGCCAATTCATGCACCCAGAATAAGTCCTGGTCCCACTGCCAGGGTCCCCACAAATATATCAAGTTACACAACTGTCACACACATTCAGAGGGCCTAGTTAGGTCCCATGCAGGTTCCCCAGCTGTCAGTACAGAGTCCATGAGCTCCCACTAGCTCAGGTCAGCTCCATCTGGACCTCTTTAACTATTTATCTTTTAGCCTTTTTGACTGCATGAGCAAACTTAAGACTGTTGAGCTATGCCTGGATTCTCCACATGGCTCTCCTGGCTGGTTCTGACTGCTTCTAGGTTCCTGAGAGCCAAGCCTAAACCTCACAGCCTGGTCAGAGGTTCATGACCGAGAACTACATTAAACCTTCTTAGCTGTGGAAGCTTCCTGAGCTGTCACACGTGGTTTTTATTTAGCACTGCTGGCTGAATAGCAGTGCCTCTTAAAGGAGTTGTGTCCTTTTACTTTTCTTTTTTTTTTTTCTTTTTTTCCGTTTTCGCCAGACTTACATGGAAATTTGGCCCCACATTGGGTGTGACAATGTTGTTTTTATCTTTTGGGGGGGCCACCACCCATCTCCCAAATAAATCACACACACACAGAGGATTATTCTTACTTATAAATGCCCAGCCTTAGCTTGGCTTATTTCTTGCCAACTTTTTTTTTAACTTAAATTATCCCCTCTACCTTTTGCCTCTGGGCTTTTTCCTTTTCTTTACTTCTGTAACCTTACTTTCACTCTTACTCTGTGGTTGGCTGTGTGGCTGGGTGGCTGGACCCTGTAGTCCTCCTCTCCTCCTCTTGCTTCTTCTTTCTCCCTTCTCCCAGATTTCTCCTTCTATATATCCTCTCTGCCTGCCAGCCCCACCTATCCTTTCTCCTACCTTGCTATTGGCTGTTCAGCTCTTTATTAGGCCATCCGGTGTTTTAGACAGGTGCAGTAACACAGCTTCACAGAGTTAAATAAATGCAACATAAAAGTAACACACCTTAAAATCATATTCTACAAAATAGGGTAAAATTTAGCATCTTGAATTTTATTTTTTGTTTATGTAGCCAAAATTATTATCTTCTTAAAATAATTGTTTTACTATAAGATTATTTCTTAGTCTCATGAAAACCACAAAGTAAAAACTTGTACACAAATGTGAAGGAAAAAGAAAAAGATCTAAATAATATTACTAGAGAAAATCATCTAACTGCCAAAGTACAGAGTAAGAAAAGAGAACAGGAGGAATGTATCAGAAAATTAGGAAACAGGAGCTGATACAAATGTGTGCTCTTGTTTATGACATTTCCATGGGTGACACTGGACTGTATTATCCAATTGGAACATGCAGAGCTGCTGAATGGGTAAAAGATAAGGCCCAATATGATAACTCCGCTTCACCAATTAGTTCATTTCTCAGGACTCATGTTGGGTGGCTCACAACTACATGCAAATCAAGCTCAAGAGGAACTGATAACCTCCTTTGGCCTCTGTTGACACTGCACACACATGCACATGCACACACACAGTTACACCTCACAGAAACACATATATCCATATAGCACACACACGTACACACACACACATATTCACACAGAAAAGCAAACATATATACACACATTCACACACCACACTCACACACAAATATACACAAACACTACATGCACATAAACACAAAGACATAAACACATAAAAACACATATGTATATACACAAATACAAACACACACAAAAACACATATACATATACACACAAACAAATACATATGGAGACACACACACAAACACACATACCCATAAAAATAAAATCTTTGTTTCAAAGCAAAGGAAAATGGTTTAATTATTGAATTCTAACAAATGTTCCAAATGTAACAACAAATCTCCAAATGTTCAAAATATTAAGGAAGGGGAATACTTCCCAAACCCTCACAGCAGGCTGGTACTGTTCTGATACACACAGCAAGGATACACATAGCAAAAACTATGGAACAACATCTAAGATAAACATTTATGCCAACTTCCTAACAGAATACTGGCAAATCATATTTATATCCCATAAAAAATATTGCTCACTATGACCAAATGGAACACATCCCAGGAATGCCAGCTTGTTCAATGCACATTAAAAAAAAGAAAAGAATGAAACCCATTCAATTGTGTCAATACACAGAGCAAACCCATTTCACTGAGCCAGCATCTCTTTCTGATGAAATCTTCCAGCAAATCAGATGCAGAAAGTCCATATTCCTACACAACAAAAGTCCTTGATGAGAGGACATATCATGGTCTCAGGCATGGGAGCATCATACAAATAACATAAGCATGAGATCTGGAACAACAGATGTGTAAAGAAAAAGAAAGGAAACTTCATTCCAAATTACTTATTTTACTGTTTCTTGAAAGAGGGGTGCCACACCCAACAGTTTCTTCAGAGCCTCCGTGACATTCTTATTCCTAAGACTGTAGATTAGTGGGTTCAGCAGAGGGGTGAGTATTGTGTAAAACACAGACACAACCATGTCCTTCTCAGGGGTGTGGAAGGAGGCAGGGAGCATGTAGGTGTAGACAGCAGCACCATAGAAGAGGATGACCACAGTCATGTGGGAAGAGCAGGTGGCCAGGGCCTTCTTCCTGCCCTCTGCCGAGTTCATCCTGATAACTGTGAGGAGGATGAATGAATAGGAGCTTGATATGACTGTCACAGGAATGAGAAGCATGAGCACACAGCACAGGTACATGAGGGTCTCATACAGCCAGGTGTCTGAACAGGAGAGCTTTGTCACAGCAGGGACCTCACAGAAAAAGTGATGGATCTCATGGGATCCACAGAATGGGAAGGTCATGGTGACAGGAGTGAACATAAAGCCATCCAAGGATCCCAGGAACCAACAGACAGACATCAGGAGGAGACACACTCTACGGTTCATGAGAACAGGATAACGGAGTGGATGGCAGATGGCCACATAGCGGTCATAAGACATGGTAGCCAAGAGGAAAAATTCTGAACCTGCTAGTGTCACATAGAGAAACATCTGTATCCCACAGGCTACAGCTGAAATCTTGTGGCTCCCAAGGACCTGGTCCATGAGCATCTTGGGCACAGTGACAGAAATGTACATCATGTCCATGAGAGATAACTGGCTGATGAAAAAGTACATGGGTGTTTGGAGGCGGGTGTCAGAGATTATCAGAAGGATCAGGAGGGCATTCCCAGACAAGGCCATCAGGAAAACCACAAATATGACCACAGCAAGCAGGGCAGGATGTTTGGACTGACTGAAGAATCCCACCAGGTTGAAATCTGACTGTCCAGTGTAGTTGCTCATCCAGGTAATGATGTTCATGGGTGTTTCCTAGGCAACCAAGAATGCTTTGGAGTTAGCATCATCACGTGACATTAGGAACTAATGCTCAGTGATATGTCCCTTAATCTGACTGTGCTATCACAGGAAGTTTCCTGACCTGGAGATCTGAGGATTGCACATTTCACATAGTTCAATCAATTTTTTTTAAAACTTAGAATTCATGTCTTGGTCAGAAGCATTGGTGATTCAGGGCAAATTCAAGGTCATGAACTTTCCTAAGGACAGACAGAGTCTTCTGTCAAGTATTACAAACTTGAGGAATGCTACTCAATATTAACAAAGTGATTCAGTGACAAAATTTGAGGCATGCTGCCCCACACTAACACAAATAATGATTTAATGACAAAAAGGGATAAAATCAAAATTATTTTGAACTATGTGACTTTAAAGTAAACCTTGACCTCTATGAATTAAGGATGCAATTGGAATCTTAAAATCTCTGAGGTGTATTGCATATAAAAACACTTTTAAGAGTAATAATTTAAGGGGTAAATTTCAACAGGTGAATCTCCTTAGTCCCCAGGATAGGGCTCTCTTAGAGTTTCCCTGCTGCTTGAAGAAGCTTCACCTTCACACAAGCAGGACCAATGCTCAGAACCCTAACAGTATGGAGCCCACTCATTGGCCAAATACTGCCACCTGTCCACCTATCCCTCTACCCACTAGTTCTCCATCTGCTACCTAAACTAATGCTATTGCTGCTGGTGGTGGTGATGATGATAACTTTGACTTCTGGTTTTGTCAAGGTTAAATAAAGCAAAACAATGAAAGTTCTTTCAAAAGCCAAAGTAAAAATGGCTGAGCACATGCACTCTTACATTTTTAAGATCCCACTATCCTGGAGGACCATCTGAGAGATGAGTAATAGTATTGTATTATGGACAACAGTACTTTTGCTCTTCGGTTTAAATATTGTGTACACATTTAAGAATTTGGTTTTCAAAATAACAAGGAAGAAAACTTCAAATAAATAACATATATAGCCTACTTTAAAAAGATTTTGGATTTGAAATTTTTTTCTGTGTTTGTTACAAGTGCATTAATTTTGTATAAATGTATAAACACTTTAAATATATATTTAGAAAAACATTCACACGAGTGTAGGAATTTGCAAAGAAATGCATAACATATTTACACATTTATCCTTGATTAGCACAGTTAGCAGAAAAATTCACCTGCATAAGGCCTTGGCTTCTCCAAGCTCACGTCCTCACAAGTTCCACCATGTACTCTAACAGTACAGGACCCCACAAGTGTGTCCCCGGCCAGGCTGTGTTTGTAGCACCATCCGCTTTGTGGAATGTCACAGTCCCTGTCTCCTGGGATCCACGAAGCAGAGAGAAAAATGAGCGATGCTGAGGTGCCTCTCACATGGGTTCCTGCTCTCCATGCTCCTTGCTCACAGCCTGACTCTGCACTGGACTCTGAAACCAGTCAAGGCAACTTTGAACTTGATGGTACTTAAATACGCTCCTGCCAGTCTGTGCAGGACAACACGTAAATAAGATAAAGTCAAATGTTTAAATGGCTGCAAAGTGAGTCAATGCAACAGGCACAAATAGACCTAGCCTGTCTGAAGCCCGCTAAAGCTTATGCCATGTCTTCTCCTTAAACAGACTGAATTATTCTACCTAAGAAAATTAAAAGTATTTTTTTTAATGTGTATGTGTTTTACTTGCATGTATGAGTGTGTGTGTGTGTGTGTGTGTGTGTGTGTGTGTGTGTGTGTGTGTGTCTTTATTAGCACTACATGTGTCCTTATTGCCCAATGAATTCAGGAGAAGATATTGGATCCTCCAGAACTGGTTACAGAAAGTTGTGAGCTGCCATGTGCCAAGTGGATGCTGGGAGCTGAACCTAGCTGGGAGTCTTCTGCAAGAGAAACAAGTGCTCTTAACCCCTGAGCCATCCTTCCACCCATTTTAAACCTTTTGGTTTCTGAAATGGTAAATGTTGAGTTATGGTAGCTCTCACCAACACAACACAAGTATCATCTCT
The DNA here is from genome assembly GCF_949786415.1 of Peromyscus eremicus. Lineage (NCBI taxonomy): Eukaryota > Metazoa > Chordata > Mammalia > Rodentia > Cricetidae > Peromyscus > Peromyscus eremicus. The sequence goes on along the minus strand of NC_081423.1, from coordinate 41,716,807 downwards.
TCCTAAGAAGAGTTCAGCTGTGGTTACAGGGAAGGGGGAGTTCAGAAAGAACTGCCAGCTCCAGAGGCATTTACACCATTGTGAGAGCTCCCTACACTACTCCTGATGCTGGGCTGGTTAAAACCCCGTGCTTTCTGTGATGCTCAGGAAGCTAAGAGAGCTGCAGGGTCCCAATGCCTACATTAAAATGTTGGACAAATTAGAGGCATGTTGCAGAAGATGAATGGAAAGACATATAGATCAATGATATATAGAAGCAGAGGTAGACAGACAGACAGACAGCTTTCCTTTCTACCAAAGTTTCCTTGGTAGATAAAGACTAAATTATGTTCAATATTTAAATGTCCTCAAACACTGCAGAGACATCAGACTATTTCATTTATATTGTGGACATGGTAGATCTCAGGCCAGGGCAGTGGCCCCCACATATGGAAGCCTAAACCCTGGATGAATGGAGGTCAGAAGAGACTAGGAGGCTGTGCTGGTCAAGTCAGTATTTCACTCTGTCAAATAGCAGTTTCTGACATCAAGACACACAGGACACCAGGAGGACTAGGAACATGGTGTCTGAGGCACACCCGGGGATTGCAGCCTGCTCAGACCTGGTCTTCCTTTCCAGTTGCGTCTCCTGTGGACAGCCAGATAAAGCATCACACTGGGGTTGCTAACAGCACTGGCAGAGTCGTCCCAAGCTACTGGAGCCAACAGCATTGGAGTCAGTTCTGAAGCCTTTCTACAGCACCTCTCCCCAGGAGTCTGAGTTACTTACCTTCTATTCTTCATTTTCAGAAGGAGAACTCAGATTTCAGAGTGTGTCCCTAGTAAGAAACAACCAACTGACAAAAGATGTACATTTCACTAGTTTTGGTAACAAAGAGCCTGTCCCTTCCTCAGTTCTCTTGGAAACCCCATTTCCCTCTGTAGCCTGCAGTTCAGTCTAGACAATGCCCTGCCCCTTTCGTCACAGGATACATGGGATGAGCATGTAATTCTTAGTGTCATTGTGACACTCTGTAAGCTTGGGGTTCCATGACTGCTGGAACCATAGTTAAGAAGGCAGCATACATGTTCTTCTGTTCCTAAGTAGCTGGGAATAAACTATGCCAAGTCTGTTGCATTAAAAAGATAGTATTTGACATTTTGGGAAAAAAGTGCATGCTCTTTTCTGCAGAAAACAAAAAAAAGATAGAGGAAAATCAAAGTAATATTGTCAAGAACTAGTAGAAAATTCAGAAAGCAGACGTTAAGTCGGGAGCAGTGAGTGCTGTGCAGTCTCCCTTCAGCTTCAACTCACCCCAGATGCTTCTGGCAGCCTTGGCCACATGGGCCAAGGGACAATGGCTGGTTAAGTGCACAAAGAGTAGGAGGGGAGTGATGTCATCCCTGGCTGGACTTTGCTCATTAAGGGGTGGCATGGTGTGTTTTTGTCAATAATGTTCCTTTGAGACTTAGAAGACATAATGAATAAAGAAAAAGAAACTGAGAGTCATCTCCACTACAGAGCTATAGTTTTCTCCTTGTGTCTTCTTTTCTTCTTTTTTGTTAGTTCATTAGTTAACCCTTTGTTAATTTTATTTTTATTTCTTATTAAGAAAAATTTTAAATCATTTTACATACAAATCACAGATCTCTCTCTCTTCCCTCCTCCCACCCCCCAGCCTTCACCCCAAACCCACCTCCCATTCCCTCCTCTGAAATGGTAAGGCCTACTATGGGGAGTCAGCAAAGCCTGGTACATTCAGTTGAGGCAGGTCCAAGCCCCTCCCCCTGCATCAAGGCTGTGCAAGGTATCCCACCATAGGAAGTGTGTTGCGCGAATCTTAGTTGGTCTTTTAATTAAAAAAAAAAAAAAACAGAGCCAGATATCAGATTAAAAGTTGAAAGATCAGAGAAGCAGAGTTCCTGTTTCCTCATGCCTTATATACCTTTCTCTGCCCTGCCATATTACTTTCTGAGATTAAAGGCATGTGTGCTTCCCAAGCAAAGGCATGAGATCTCAAGTGTTGGGATTAAAGTTGTGTGCCACCACTGCCTGGCTCTGTGTCTAATCTAGTCGCTGGCTCTGTCCTCTGATCCTCAGGCAAGCTTTATTAGGGCACACAATACATCACCACAGTAGTAGGCTCCAAAAAGTCAGCTCATGCACCAGGGATGAATCCTGATCCTACTGCCAGGGGGCCCCTTAAGTAGACCAAGCTACACAACTGTCTCGCTTATGCAGAGGGCCTAGGCATCACCATCCTTGACCTCAAGCTCTACTATAGAGCAATAGTAACAAAAAACAACTTGATGCTGCCATAAAAACCATCATGTGGACCAATGGAATCAAATTGAAGACCCTGACATTAATCCACACACCTATGAACACTTGATTTTTGACAAAGAAGCTAAAACTGTACAATGGAAAAAAGACAGCATCTTCAACAAATGGTGCTTGCATAATTGGATGTCAGCATGTAGAAGATTGCAGATAGATCCAAGTCTATGGCCATGCACAAAACTCAAGTCCAAGTGGATCAAAGACCTCAACATAAATCCAGTTATACTGAACCTGATAGAAGAGAAAGTAGGAAACAGCTTTGAATGCATTGGCACCAGAGATCACTTCCTAAATATAACACCAGTAGCACAGACACTGAGAGCAACAATTAATAAATGGGACCTCCTGACACTGAGAAGCTTCTGTAAGGCAAAGAACATAGTAATTAAGACAAAATGACAGCCTACAGAATGGGAAAAAATCTTCACCAACTCCTTGTGCTTTTTTAATCTCCCAGATTTGTAAAATGGTAATTGTAACCTAATTTAAAAATGATCTGAAATTTGAACTTTGTAGATAAATCTCAAGCATGAGACACATAAGTCAGGTAATGCATGGCCATAGCCTTGGGTAGTTGTCAAAGTTGGTTTCTTTTTTTCTCTCTCTCCCTCCCTCCATCCCCATGTGTTCTCTCTCTCTCTCTCTCTCTCTCTCTCTCTCTCTCTCTCTCTCTCTCTCTCTCTCTCTCTCTCTCTCGTGTGTGTGTGTGTGTGTGTGTGTGTGTGTGTGTGTGTGTATGTGTGTGTGTGTGTGTTCATATACACTTCCAGTAGTAGTTTTCACAAGTGGGGACTCCAAAGGTTGGAGTTCAGCTACTTAATCATAGACATTGCCCCTCATTAGTGCCCAACAAACTGACCCAGAGGTCAATCCCTCACCTGCCATTTTGTCCTCTCCCTATCAAAACACCCATGTGACATAGTGTCAGTCACAAGCCATGTTCTTTATAACTGCATTCAGTTTAAATGCTTGTTGCATTTTAAATAGTAACAGGAAAATTACAGAACAATCTACAGAAACAAATGACTTCATTGAAAACGTAAATATTTATACTGCTGTCACCTGGACAAAATCCATAGTCTTAGGACACTGCACATTCTGGTCACAGGATACAGAGAAACAAAACTGTACTCACTAGGAGCCTTCCTCCTTGCTAAGTGGCTTTCCTTGTACCATGAGGTACCATGTAGGCTTTGGAGGCAGAAAAGTCAGTAACAGTCTACAAGGCAGCTCCTGGACTGTGAAAGCTAGCCAGCAGAGAGAAAACTTCCTGGTCATCACTAACTTGATTTTTCCATGTCTTGTGGACACTGTATGTGGTGTCTTCCAATAAAAGGTCTGACCATCAAGTTCTAGGAGGTAACAACAGGCTGTATCATTTTGAAAGTCTCCAGGACATACATGAGAAACAAGTCCATAAAAGATATCCCACACCTGGCACTAGGCTGTTGGGCAGTCCATGGCTTCTGGGAGCCGTATCCCCGGTGTAGAGCATGTACAGCCATATGAACACATAAAGAAGATTAGCAAGTCTTTTCAATATGGCCTTTTCAATAAACATCCTTAGATGTCCCTTTCTCTGTCCTCACTCTCATCCCTTCCCCACTACAGGTTCCTTCCCATCATCCTTTGTCCTTTCTGCCACTATAGTCCACTCTCACCTGTCCCCTAAGATCTCTCTCTCCCTTCCCACCAACCAGCACTTCCCAGTTCCCTGTATTCTGCAGATTAGCAAATTAAACACACAGATCCAAAGATTCAACATTAAGATCCACAGATGAAAGAGACCATGTGATATTTGTTGAAAACAAAATTCATAAACATGTAAATAGATGCTCAGACTGAGAACCATAGTTACGTATTTCACAATCCAATAACATTAATGTGCATCCATAGGGAAGTTCTTGAAAAAGAATCTGACATGAATTCTCTAATGTGTGTGCAGTCATCCACTTGAATCTGTCAGTATTCTAGGATTACCCATTATTTCACTTAATTAGGGCCAAAGAAAAACTAAAATTTTTTTCTTCTGCTTTTAGGTAGAGTGCACAGAGGAATGGATGCATGAGGGATGGCAGGACCCATACCTGGGTCTGGCCAGTGAGTGAGGTCCTCTCCCCATGTTCTTCCTGATCACTGGGAACAACTTGTGAGATGAAGATGCTCCACCAGAAACAGAACTTCTCAGCGTCACATGATCCTTAGGGTAAAGGGGCTTCAATGTCGTAGATTTCTTTTGCCACATTATATTCAATTAGCTTTCTGAGTAAAGGTAATATGGAATATATCTCTGAGATTTCAAAAGCTCTAAGTTGGATACTTAGCTCATAGATGTTCAGTCTTATTTCAAACCTCAGGTTAAAATAAATTTTTAAAAGAAATTTGATTTCCCTTTGGAAGCGCTGGGTTATGACAGTCTAGGGGAGTGATCCTACAGACTGTGGTCCTTCTGGATAAAGGACCTGGATACTTCATGACCCTGAAATGTTGTAGCTTCACTAGGAGTTATGGTAGTTCTAAACACAGATATGAATTCTGTTTTGAAATTTTCTTAAATTACAGGTAAATTATAAACCTCAGATCTGCAGGCACAGTGAGCCTCCTGTTTGCACAGTCAGGTTGAGGCACACATCACTGATCATTCATTCCTAGGGCCACATGACACTAACCCCAAACATTCTTGGTTGCCTAGGAGACACCCACGAACATCATCATCCGGATGAGCAACTATACTGGACAGTCAGACCACCCTAGTGGGATTCTGCAGTCAATTCAAACACCCTGCTCTGCTTGCTGTAGTCATGTTTGTGGTTTTCCTGATGGCCTTGTCTAGAAACGCCCTCCTGACCCTTCTGATACTGTGTAACACCCACCTCCACACACCCATGTACTTTTTCATCAGCCAGTTGTCTAAGTGAAACTAGCAGTTCAGAATTTTTCCTTCTGACTGCCCTATCTTATGACTAATTACATGGTTACAGTTTCTGCTAAGTGTTTTAAGAGCATACTGATAGTCAAAACAAAACATTTTTTTCTGTCAAGGCCTCATAAGGATCTGTTCCTCCATGGTCATTCAGACTAGGGAGGAGCCCTTGAGTTTTTTAGCCTATCTTTTACCAATTGTGCCGTGATTTGGGAACGAGTGAGGGACTTTCTGACCACAGCCTCCTTTGGAAGCATTGGGATCATGTCCCTCCATATTGAACCTCTTCCTTGCAGAATGTACACCGATTAGCATCCATCCCTTAGGGCCTCCTGATCTAGAGGACAGGTGACTCACTAGAACTGTGAGACCTTTTGAAAGATGTCCTACATCCCTATGGGACCTAGATGACCTTGAAGGATCAGGGTAAAAGTACTGCCTCTTAATCCCTCTGTCCACATGGGAATAGGTCTCTAAGTAGGGCCAATCAACACCCAGAAGGTCAATTGAACAAGTCTGGTCTGGTATTTTTAAATTTTGTATGACATTTGGAAAGGGGAAATACTTTTTTGTCCACTAAGTCAGCCGTTGTAGATGTTTCCAAGAGCAGATCAATAATTTTAGAGGACTCTAATGATTTAAATAAATGTATGATTGAACTTTGACCTTAAAATTTTGATTAATATCACTTAATGATCTTTATGGCTCCAATTAACATACATTACATAAGTTACTCAGACCTTCTGTGACCTGTTGAGGATTTTCAGCTTTGTATTTGTTATTTGATTCTGGAAACATTCAGCCATCTTAATTTAGAGGTAAGAATATAGAAGTGAATATAGAAATGCACTTCTTACTAAAAATATCCTTATTGCTACTTCCTTGTAACACTCATGTTAAATGGAGAAAAATGCACAAATACAAGTTGAATTCCTATTTGGAGGGGGCTAGTTACAGTGGACAATAGGGATAGAGTGCAACACTTGAAGGAAATCAGAATTAGAAGCAGCCATTCTCTGGTCTCACTGACTGCCACTAAAGCTATAAACAGCTATGTGACACTGGTGAGCCTCAATAAAGCCCTGAGATCCTTACAACACTTTGAACATGAAGGAAGAAGGACTTCCTAGCTAACTATTTTCAGAAGGAGGCAGGTGAGACGCACAGACAGGGACAGCACTTTTCCCATTACCAGGGCATCACGAGGAACAACAGTCAGTTCTGTGTGTTTGTGTTCAGATCATACTGTGCATAAGCTTCCCTTATTTCCATGAACTGTTTTTGTTGCATTCTATGACACATCCACTGTGTGGCACGGGTTCATAACTTTGTAATTACACAGGATTTGATTGTTTGATGACACTGCTATTTTTATTTCCTTTTTCCAACAAAGGTCCTCATGAACCAGTTTTCATGACTCTACAAAACCTTTACATGTCAAGCTGGAGAAAAATCACACAGGACCTTGGTCATACAGGAACAATGATCTGTAGGGCAGGCAGGTGACATTGGGGTGGAATGCTGTCACTTTGGTAGCTGCATGTGCCCCTCGATGTGTGTTAGATGCTGGACTCTCTAATCTACTGGTGGCCATGCCCTGACATCATGCACACCTAAGACATCTGTGTCCTAACAGTGCTGAGTCACCTGCCTTGGGGGTGGGACACAGCCTGGAGTCCCACAGAGCCTCTGTCACCTACAGTTGATGCAGATAGACCAGACCAGTAGCAACAGGTAAAGATCCCTTTTCTTCCCCCTCCCCTGCCAAATCCACCCAGGGCCTGGACTCAAACCAAGTGTGGAAGGAGTCAAGACCCATCTGCAGGTTAAAGCTCTGGGAACATGGAAGGGCTGAGCTCAGAAGTGTGGCCTGATGAGCAGAGTACACTGTGTGACCAGAGGATGGAATGGGAACACCACCATGACATGGGAACACAATCAGAAACCTTTAGCTTTCAGAAGAAGTACAGAGCAATTTGGCTGCAGGATCAAGAGTGCTGAGGTGGATCCATCTTCTTCCCTGTTGTGTATCGTCAACTACACAGTTTACACTTCACAGATGTGTGTTGTTTAAGGCAAGGTGTCACTTTCTAAAGTGTGACTTTTGTCCCATTGATGGTAATATAAATATTCTTATTTTCATCTAAGCCATTTGTATTTACAGTCATTCTATAACTTTCAGGTCACTATTTAAAGAAAACCAACTGAACTGAACATTTGAATGGAACGCAGTTCCAATGAACATGGCTTCTGACTGACAGCAGAACACAGTGATGACATGATGGGGAGAAGGCAAGATGGGGCATGAAGGATGGGCCTCAGGTCATCTGCGACACACTAGTAAGGGAAACTAAACCCCAAGCTTTGGACTCCATGCCTATGAAAAATTACTGTGGGGCCCAGGGTAGCTGAGCCACACAGCTGCCACAACAGGTTTAATAAAAATCCAGCTAAAAAAGTAGGCCTGAGTTTCAGTTTACTGGCAGGCAGCATGCAGATCTAGGAAAAGCCATAAGCTGGCCCTACCCAGGGAGGGCCAGCATCTAAGGGGAAATGTCTGACACTGCAAATATTCCAAATGTTAGACAAGAACATCAGATGCCTGAGCCCAGCACACACATATTCCCCTTTGCCAAGACACCTCTAGACAAATGGCAGCCAATCAGGGTCCTGAACCCTGGAAATCCCCTCACCCCAACCTCTACTATGATAAAAATCCTACCCCCAACTCCTCCCAGGCTCCAGGCTCTCTGCTGTCACCACTACTTTGGACTGATGAGAGACCAAGCTTGAGCTTGAGATAAAGGCTCTTTGCTTTTACATATGGTATTCTGTCTTTGTGGTGGTCTTTTGGGGGGTCACTGCTGTCTGGGCATAAATACAACACATCACAAAATCTACTGAAAATTTATATGAACCCATATACACAACACACACACACACACACACACACACACACACACACACACACACACACACAGAAAGAGAGAGACAGAGAGAGAGAGAGAGAGAGAGAGAGAGAGAGAGAGAGAAAGAGACAGAGACAGAGACAGAAAGAGAAAGAGAGAAAGAGAAAGAGAGAATAGAATTCTGCATAGTGAACAAGGGCCTGAACATACAATAACTGACTCATTCTTTATGATGGTGATAGTCCAGGCTATGGTCAATACTGGCTATGACTTTCCACTTTAACAAAACTGAAGGGTAAATGGGCCTGTGGCAGAGGTTTCTGTCACCATCCCTGGCTCACTTAGTTACATTCTTCTTTAAAGTCCCACAGGGGAGTTATTAACACAATCTATATCCAGGAATGAGCAGGGTCCAGCCAAGGATGATGTCACTTGCCTCCTGTTCCTTCTGCACTTAACCAGCTACTGTCCCTTGGCTCATACGACCCAGACTGCAGCTGCATCTGACGGTGAGTCGACCCGACAGGAGAGAACGCCCAGCACAGGGTGGACCCTAGACAGTCTGTTTGTTCTTCAAGGGGTTTGTTTTATCATTTATTGTCTGTTTTTATGTGGAAGAAAAAAATCTGCCTACTTTTCTCTCATTTTTGGTGTTTTGAGACAGGGTTCCTCTGTGCAGCCCTGGCTGTCCAGAACTTGTTTTGTAGACCAGGCTTCCCTTGAACTGAGAGATCTACATGCCTCTGGCTCTCTAGTACTGATTTAAAGAAGTGCACTACCATAGCCAGCATCTTCCTAAAGCCTCACTTTAGCAATTCTTACTGAGATTTTTTTTCTAAGTTACCGTTGAAGGAATATGTGTTAAACACACACACACACAAAACAAACAAACAAAAAACAAAAAAACCCACGAAACTTGCCTTGATTTCATTGCTGTTCACCTACCCCAGTCTCACAAATGATAAGATGTAGTAGGCGCCTGCCAAAACCCCACCCTTCCTTCTGTATTTAGGTGTTCATATTACGTACAATACATTAGTTTTTCCAAAATTTTCTTTTTTGTTGTTTATTTAACTTCAATTGTGTGTAATATAGGAGGGTTAAACAATGTCAAAAATCTTAATTTTATTTATGTCTCATCATATGAAACAAACTGTGGTTGATCTAAACAGAAACTATACATTTTCCTGGGGAAATGGTGTTCCCCATAGAACCCAGGCAGGTACCCACTCTGTGCCTACTCAGAGGTAAAGCATTCATACTGTGGGTTATTGTGTGATGTGAGGCAGACGCCCTGAGACCCTGAGCTTCTCCACTGTAAGGAAGAAAACATGGTGACTCCTATGGAAGCACAGGGTGGTTCAGGGATGCTGCTGGCTGGGGAGGATGCTTTGTCATTTCTCTGCCTTCACCATGAGTAATACCCAGTGTTAACATGCACCAAGCTGTTCACATGAAATCAAACACACAGAATGTGTAAGGGAAAGCCAGCTGCTGGTCCTGTGCCTTGTGCAGACACCACATTCCTGATCTCCCTGCTCTCTGGATGCCGTGATGCCAGTGTTCCCCACTTAACAGAGTGCACCACCTTCCCAGCACACCTCCTGCCCCTCACCTGCCTCCTGACCTCCACTCACCCAGCAAACACTGGTCAGGGAATCTCATAGACTGTGGCAGACTCCCTGATCCCTCTTCACTGTGTCCACAAAGATGAAGAATTAAGTCAGCAGGTAACCTTAAGGAGAATGAGGAAAGCTTAAGTTTTAGAACATGTGTAAGTTCCTTTCATGAATAAGCCTTTTTAAAATGGAAATCCATCATGTGTCTTCCTATCCCTCAGTCTATTTGTCTGTCTGTATCTCTGTCCATCTCCTCCCATAGTTCTCAGATTTTTCTGACATTTATATGAAGGCATCAAGGACCTGGCCATGTTCTCTGCTCTATCAGCAACTTGGCAGATCATGGCCCTTTAAGGACTTCGGTTTCAGGTGTGTTTTGTGTTTTTGTTTTTAGAATCCTGACACAGATAAAAATGACCCTGAGACTTGTGATTGTTGTCTCAGCAGCCCCTCCCTTTAACTATGGCTAACATGTCAGAAAGGGGTGATTTCATTTCCTTTCTATTGCTAAGAGCTATCAAAATGTAATATCTACAAGTCAGAAAAAAACTTTACAAATCTCTCCTTGAGAAGTAACTGTGGAAGAGGCAATCACTGAGCCTTGTCAGAAAGGCTGGCTACCTTCTGTCTGCTGCTGTTTCTCACTCTGTTGTACCTGTTTAAACCTTCAAATTTAATTCACATATCTACTATTTTCCCAGCACAGATGAACACTAACCTTGTTCAACGCAATCAAAATTAATGTGTCCTTGAATATGCATACATATATACATATATACATACATACATACACGCAGACAGACAGAAATACACACACACACACACACACATATATATGTGTATATATATATATATATATATATATATATATATATATATATATATATATATATATATATATATATGCATATGTATTTGCATCAAACATAGAGGCAGGCTGTGATCATGGAGCCAGGGGACTATCAGGGACATGTCATGGCTGTGTTCTCTCTGCTTCTTAGACTCCATGAAGAAGTGGCTGACAGTCCATAGAGATGCTGCTGCCACAGCCTGGCCTGGCAACCAGCAGTGACTGCTGAATTCTCTGCCTCCTGCTGGTTAGAGCCAATGGTGGACCCTGTGAGGAGATGAACTTGGAGAAGCAGACCAGCAAAGGGTGAGATTTTACATTATCTCAGTCTAACCAGCATTAGAAGAGCAGGTATGTTCTCTGTATCGCTCTATCTATATTTCCATATGACTATGTTTATGTGAGTGTATATTTAAAGAGCATTTATCTAGCAAAACAAACATGTAAGACATTTCTAATTCAATGTTAAATGGAAACTATGCATTTTTCAATTATAATCTCTTACCATATTTTTCTAAAATCCACATAATTCAGTGAATATGAAAATGGAGAGTGCATCTCATAATGTGTTAATATTAAAAGCAAATTTAAAATGATTCTTAAGAATAACTTCATTCATTAACATTCTTATTAATGTGTTTGCTTATTTGCATTGGATTTTATTTGGTTTTTTGGTTTGTTTCTTTTGGTTAGTGATTCACTATTTTTGTTAGTACCAAAAAATTACCCTGAAAATTTCAAGAACTTTTTGACAAAGGACAGTATGTTTCATCAAGAAAAATCATGACGGTAGCTTTTGTCCGAGTAGTAATGGCTAGAAACACAGGTGTGAATTCTTGCTTTTTTAAGTGGCTCAATTTAGGTAGAATGTGAATCACAGATCTATAGGCCAAGGGAACTTTCTTAGTACATTAGGCTTGTGCTCATATCAGTAAGCAGCCACTAACAACAAAGCATTCTTGGTTGCTTAGGAGACACCCATGAACATCATTACCTGGATGAGCAACTACACTGGACAGTCAGATTTCACCCTGGTGGGATTCTTCAGTCAATCCAAACACCCTGCTCTGCTTGCTGTGGTCACATTTGTGGTTTTCCTGACGGCCTTGTCTGGGAATGCCCTCCTGATCCTTCTGATAATCTCTGACACACGCCTCCACACACCCATGTACTTTTTCATCAGCCAGTTATCCCTTATGGATATGATGTACATTTCTGTCACTGTGCCCAAGATGCTCATGGACCAGGTCCTTGGGAACCACAAGATCTCAGCTGCTGCCTGTGGGATACAGATGTTCCTATACTTGACACTAGGAGGATCAGAATTTTTCCTTTTGGCTGCCATGTCTTATGACCGCTATGTGGCCATCTGCCATCCACTCCGTTATCCTGTCCTCATGAACCGTAGAGTGTGTCTCCTTCTGATGTCTGTCTGTTGGTTCCTGGGATCCCTGGATGGCTTCATGCTCACTCCTGTCACCATGACCTTCCCATTCTGCGGATCCCATGAGATCCATCACTTCTTCTGTGAGGTCCCTGCTGTGACAAAGCTCTCCTGCTCAGACACCCGGCTCTATGAGACCCTCATGTACCTGTGCTGTGTGCTCATGCTTCTCATTCCTGTGACAGTCATTTCAAGCTCCTATTCATCCATCCTCCTCACTGTTCACAGGATGAACTCGTCAGAGGGCAGGAAGAAGGCCCTAGTCACCTGCTCTTCCCACATGACTGTGGTCATCCTCTTCTATGGTGCTGCTGTCTACACCTACATGCTCCCTGCCTCCTTCCACACCCCTGAGAAGGACATGGTTGTGTCTGTGTTTTACACAATACTCACCCCTCTGCTGAACCCACTAATCTACAGTCTTAGGAATAAGAATGTCATGGAGGCGCTGAAGAAACTGTTGGGAATGGAATCCCTTTTCAAGAAATAATAAAGTAAGTTATTTGAAATGAAGTTTCTTCTTGTCTCTGCAAATCTTTAGATCTAGCTCTCATGCTGATGTTATTCCTCACCCATCATGTCTCATTGCATAGTCAGCCTTTTTGAAATATTCTTTCTCTATTCTGTAAATTTCTTCATTGATATACTTCTTGTACATTTAACATCTTCATTTCTATTCTTTCAATGTTACATTTTATGAATTGATAGTGGCTGTTTAATTTTGTGTGACAATAGTCTTATCATACCAAAGTTATGGTATATTGAGAAATAAATGGTCCTGAGGTGTTTAACTGATTAAAGATAGAGTAAGTTGGAAGAAGAGTGGTTAACATGAAGTGAATGAAGATAAATGGCATATTGAATAAGTTCTGCTTGTTTTCTTGATAATTTATGTATATTTCAAATTTGATAAAAATAAAAAGCAAGGCACAGTTTTACCCTTCAACTCCTTTGTATGGTATAATAAATGTAATGGTCCAAAGAAATTAAAATCTGGGTAGTACAAGTGGACCAGAGTGTTTCAAATTGTCAACATAGCTGTATTACCCTGTAAATATACTCATGTATATTTACTCAAAAACCAAACACAGCTCTCACTTCAAGGGAATGAGGTATAGCTTATCCTTGAGCCTAATGTGAGTGACCATGGCCTAGGAACATGGACTTAGGTTGTCCCCAAGGACATGGTCCAAAGTTTCATGGAAAGTTACAAAGCACACACAAGTCATAAGTCATAACTCAAGGCATTTTCAACTTCACTTGTGGAGAAATCAGGGGTTTAGGTTGTAGCAAAGTGGGAACATCTGTGCTATGATTCTCTGATGCTGTCTGGTGACATGGAAAGCTTCTACTTTGAGTAAGCCATTCTGATAATCAATACATTCCAGAAGATTTCACCTGATAGGCACAGGGATACTGCCTCAGAAACTGTAGATGGCAATGAATGACTCCTATAGGTTCTCTGAAGAGTTGCGGTCATTTGGCTTTGTACCTTAATGTTCTAACACTCCATAAGAACTCCATGGGTGTTTAATCAGTTTGTCAGTCTTGCAGAATTTATTTTTGTTTTTGTTCGTTTGTTTAGGGAATATTATTTTGAGGTCTGCTAGTTCTTTTTATGTTATATTTGTTTAACTCTGTGAAGCTGTGTTACTGTGCCTGTCTAAAACACCTGCTGATCTAATAAAGAGATGAATGGCCAAGAGTGAGGCAGGAGAGAGGATAGGTGGGACTGGCAGGCACAGAGAATATATAGAAGGAGAAATCTGGGAGGAAGAGGAAGGAGCAAGAGAAGAAGGAAGAGGACCTCAGGGGCCAGCCACCCAGCTACACAGCAGGCACAGAGTAAGAATAAGGGTAAGATTTACAGAAGTAAGAGAATGGGGAAAGCCCAGAGGCGAAAGGTGGATGGGATAATTTAAAGTTAAGGAAAGTTGGCAAGAAACAAGCCAAGCTATGGCTGGGCATTTATAATTAAGAATATGCCTCTTTGTGTTATTTATTTGGGAGCTGGGTGGTGGGCCCCCAAAAAGAGTTGATTGTTTTCTGTTTGGTTTTGTTTGTTTAGTTTTGTTAATCTTTAACAAGTCTATGGTTTTGTCCTCTGGGAACTTTAGTGTGGTGTCCCCTGTTGACCAAGCTTCACATTCAGTGCATGAAGAGGCCATGTGTTCTCCCATGACCTGTGCTGAAGAAGCTCATTCCTAGGAATCAGGACAATCAGGGAGGCAGTCTTTAGGAGAGAGAGGTAGCTACTGCAGCCATTCTGTTCTGGGACTGATTTGTTCCCATTCTCTGTATCTGACACAATATTTACATATGATATGTTACAGGAACGCAATCCCTGAAGTTAAATTGTCAAGAATACAATAAAGAAAGTTGGGACTGGAGAGATGGCTTAGAGGTTAAGAACACTGTCTGTTCTTCCAGAGGTCCTGAGTTCAATTCCCAGCACCCATATGGTAGTTCACAACCATCTGTGATGAGATATGGCTCCCTCTTCTGGCCTGCAGGGATACATGCAAACAGAACACTACATACATAATAAATAAATTAAAAAAAAGAAAGTAAATGTAGCAAATGAGAGTAATGGGTTTCTTAATTGATGAAAACTATAATCATCTTTCAACAAGGCTTCCTGTATGTTTCCTCTCTGCCATTTAGTTATTTGTACTTTATGAATCATTTTATTTGATGATTAGAATATTTTAAATGATTTAATTTCTTGTAAGTCTGCTTTCTTTCAGCCTGTCTGATTTCATTGCTGTAATTTCATAGGGAGTGGCTAGTTCTAATTTTAAGAAAGATTGTTCTTCAGTTTCTAAATGTTTGTCACTCCTATTTATATCACATTTTGATTTGTTTTGTTACATTAATATTACATAAGATGGAGTATTTGGGAGATAAATATAAAACCACACTGTAGAGGAAATCAGACAACAACATGGTATCATTTTTACTTCTTTCCTAACAGAACTTTATTTTCCTCATGTACCAAATATTATTGGGATTAAGGATAGAAAGAAGAAGCCAAATTCATGAGAAGCTGGAATTCCATAGGTTATTGTGGACATAACAAAATCATTCATGTCACAATCAAAAAGGGAAATGCTGTGTTTAAAGTGATGTACTGTTCCTTTGTAGTACTTTTACCTCCAGAATCAATCACTGTCTCAAGGTCTTTTCTCAAAGCAAACCTCATTTCTGAAGGGTAATTACATGTCAGCTCCTTTCCTGAAGCAGCCACTACTGTTTCTTTCTTATATCTAACAATTTCACCTAAAAATACCATCAGTTCTACACCCACACCATATCTCATATCTCATATCTCACTGTGAAGGACAAAGGAGTCCATTAGATGGAGGCTATTGTAAGTCCATCAAGAAATTCTAGTGGTCCCTGCCCCCTCACCAAGAAAACAGCCTCCTGAGACACCAGTGAAAACCAGTCATAAGCCCACCCTGCACCGACTGGGAACAGGTAAGACTCCATCTCCAGACTGGGCAGACCAGGTCCCTAGCTTCTATGCCTGAGAAGCATATTCCACTCCCCTCCACTAAAGCCCTGGAGCCCCAGTGACCCACCAGCGGCCTCCTCCCCTACTCCCTCACCAAGAAAACAGGTTCCACCCTGCACTGATTAGGAATAGCTGCTCCTTGAGACAGAGCCCACTGGTCCCCATCAGACTAAGATCGACTCACTAGGAAAAAGAATCTACCAGCACCGATTAGACCAAGAGCCCGGATTAGACCAAGAGCTCTCATTAGGCCAAGAATATCAATTGGACCAAAAGAGGCTCCCTCAGACACAGACACCACTTGCATGGAGTGGAGGAAGAGATGGGTAGATGCCAGTGCAAAAATACAGTCAACAACATAAAGACCAATATGGCACCATCAGAACCTAGTGGTGTTACATCAGTAAGATCTGAACATCCCAAAGCAGAAGAAGCAGAAGATATCGACCTTAAAAATGACTTTAAGAAGATGATAGAGGTCTTTAAAGAGGAAATGAAAATTTCTCTTAAAGAATTCAAAGAAAAGACAAACAAAAAATTGGAAGAAATCAATAGATCCCTTAAAGAAGCCAAGAAAAAGCAATTAAACAGGTGAATGAAACAGTCCAAGATTTGATAACTGAAATAGAGGCAATAAAGAAGACACAAACTGAGGGAATGCTGGAAGTGGGAAATCTGAGTAAATGAACAGGAACTACAGATGCACGCATCACCAACAGAATGCAAGAGATGGAAGAAAGGATCTCTGGCATTGAAGGTACAATAGAGGAAATAGATTCATCAGTCAAAGAAAACACTAAGCCAAAAAAGTCATAGCACAAAATGTCCAGGAAAATTGGGACACCATGAAAAGACCAAACCTAAGAATACTAGGGATAGAAGAAGGAGAGGAATACCAACTCTAAGGGACAGAAAATATATTCAACAAAACCATAGAAGAAAAACTTTCCCAACCTAAAGAAGGAAATGCCTGTGAAGGTACAAGAAGCTTACAGAACACCAAACAGACTGGATCCTCCCCCGCCCCCCCCCCAAAAGTCCCCTCGCCACATAATAATCAAACCACTAAACATACAGAATAAAGAAAAATATTAAGAGCTGCAAAGGAAAAAGGCCAAGTAACATATAAAGGCAGACCCATCAGAATAACACCTGACTTTTCAATGGAGACACTGAAGGGAGAAGGTCTTAGATGTTATGCAGACACTACGAGACCATGGATGCCAACCCAGACTATTATATACAGCAAAACTCTCAATTGCCATTGATGGAAGTAAACAAAATATTCCAAGATAAATCAGATTAAAACAATACCTATCCACAAATCCAGCCCTACAGAAAGCACTAGAAGGAAAAATCCAACCTAAGAAAGTTAGATACACCCATGAAAACACAGGCAATAGATAATCCTACACCAACAAATACCAAAGAAGAGAAACACACACAAAAAAATACCAGGAATTAACAATCACTGGTCATTAATATCCATTAATATCAATGGTCTCAATTTGCCTATAAAAAGACACAGGCTGACAGAATGGATACAAAAACAGGATCCATCCTTCTGCTGCATACAAGAAACACCTCAACTTTAAAGACAGACACTACCTCAGAGTAAAAGGCTGGGAAAAGTCTTTCCAATCAAATGGACTTAAGAAAGAAGCTGGTGTAGCTACCCTAATATCTAATAAAATGGACTTCAAACTAAAATCAATTGAAAGAGATTGGGAAAGACATTACATACTTATCACAGGGAAAATCCACCAAGATGAAGTCTCAATTCTGAACATTTATGCCCCAAATACAAGGGCACCCACATTTGTAAAAGAAACATTACTAAAGCTTAAATCACACATCAAACCCCACACACTAGTAGTGGAAGATTTCAACACCCCACTCTCACCACTGGATAGATCTGCCAGACTGAAACATAACAGAGAAATAAGGCACCTAACAGAAGTTATGACTCAAATGGACTTAATAGATATCTACAGACCATTCCACCCTAACACAAAAAAATATACCTTCTTCTCAGCACCCCATGGAACCTTCTCTAAAATTGTCCACAAGCTTGGTCACAGAGCAAATCTCAACAGATACAAAAAAATTGAATAATCTCCTGTATTTTTATCAGACCACCATGGCTTAAAGTTAGATTCAACAACAACAAAAATTATAGAAAGCCTACAATCTCATGGAAACTGAATAATGCCCAAATGAATCACCAATGGGTCAAGGTAAAAATAAAGAGAGAAATTAAAGATTTCCTAGAATTCAAATAAAATGAAAATACAACATACTCAAAATTATGGACACTATGAAATCAGTGCTAAGAGGAAAATTCATAGCACTAAATGCCCACATAAAGAAGATGGAGAAATCTCACACTAGCGACATAACAGCACACCTGAAAACTCTAGAACAGAATGAAGCAAACTCACCCAGGAGGAGTCAACCCCAGGAAATAATCAAATTGAGGGCTGAAATCAATAAAATAGAAACAAGGAGAACAATACAAAGAATCAATGAACAAAGAATTGGTTCTTTGAAAAAAATCAACAAGATAGACAAGCCCTTATCCAAATTAGCCAAAAGGCTGAGAAAGAGCATCCAAATCAACAAAATCAGAAATGAAAAGGGACACATAACAACAGACAATGAGGAAATCCAGGAATCATCTGGTCATACTTCAAAAACTTGTACTCCACATAATTGGAAAATCTGAAAGAAATGGACAATTTTCTGGATAAGTACCACATACCAAAGTTAAATCAAGACCAGATAAACTACTAAAATACATCAATAACCCCTAAGGAAATAGAGACGGTCATTAAAAGTCTCCCAACCAAAAATAACCCAGGACCAGATGGTTTCAGTGTAGAATTCTACCATATTTTCAAAGAAGAACTAATTCCAATACTCTTCAAACTGTTCCACATGATAGAAACAGAAGGAACATTGCCAAACTCTATTTATAAGGCTACAATTACCCTGATACCCAAACCACACAAAGATGCAACAAAGAAAGAGAATCACAGACCAATTTCCCTCATGACCATAGATGCAAAAATACTCAATAAAATATTGGCAAACCAAATCCAAGAACACATCAAAAAATTATTCACCATTTTAGCAGGATTCTTAAAGAGTCTTATCAATAAAATCAAACCTGAGCTCAGTTATTGGAGTGAATCCTGGAAGATCAGAGAAGCAGAACAAGCCATAGCTACCTAGCCTCACCAGTTCCACAGCTGGTCCTGTTTCCTCAGACTAGAAGCCTCTGAGTCCTCATCCAGAATGAATCTCAGCTGAACTGCTTCTCGAAAGCCCGAATGCTTAACCAGCTAAAAGCTTAACTAGCCAAATGCTTAACCAGCCAAATGCTTCTAGTTTCTGGTCTCCATGCCTTATATATCTTTCTGGTTTTGCCATCACTCCCTGGGATTAAAGGCTCACTTCTTGGGATTAAAGGCGTGTGTCACCACCATGCCTGGCTGTTTCCAATGTGGCCTTGAACTCACAGAGATCCAGAGGAATTTCTGCCTCTGGAATGCTGGAATTAAAGGTGTGTGCTACCACTGCCTATCCTCTATGTTTAATATTGTGGCTGTCCTGTTCTCTGACCCCAGATAAGTTTATTAGTGTGCACAATATTTTGGGGAACACAATACCACCACACACCATGATCAAGTAGGCATCATCCCAGGGAAGCAAGGATGGTTCAACATATGAAAATCTGTCAATGTAATACATCACATAAACAAACAGAAAGAAAAAAACCCACATTATCATCTCATTAGATGCTGAAAAAGCCTTCGACAAAATACAACACCACTTCATGATAAAGGTCCTACAGAGATCAGGAATACAAGGAACGTACCTAAACATAATAAAGGCAACTTACAGCAAGCTGACAGCCAACATCAAATTAAATGGAGAGAAACTCATAGCGACTCCACTAAAATCAGGAACAAGACAATGCTGTCCACTCTCCCCATATTTATTCATATTATTGTACATGAAGTTCTAGCTAGAGCATTAAGAAAACAAAGAATTCAAAGTTTCACTATTTGCAGATGATATGGTAGTATACATAAGTGACCCCAAATATTCTACCAGGGAACTCCTACAGCTGATAAACTCCTTCAGTAATGTGGCTGGATACAAGAGTAACTCAAAAAATTAGTAGCCCTCCTATATACAAGTGATAAAAGGGCTGAGAAAGAAATCAGAGAAACATCACTTTTTACAATAGCCACAAATAATATAAAATACCTTGGAATAACTCTAACTAAGCAAGTGAAGAACCTATTCAATAAGAACTTTAAGTCTCTGAAGAAAGAATTGAAGAAGATATCAGAAAATAAAAAGACTCTCATACTCATAGATAGGTAGGATTAACATAGTAAAAATGGCAATCTCACCAAAAGTAATCTACAGATTCAATGCAATTCCCATCAAAATCCCAACACAATTCTTCACAGACTTGGAAAGAACAATACTCAACTTCATATGCAAAAAAAAAAAAAAAAACAAAAAAAAAACAGGATAGCTAAAAGAATCTGGTATAATGATGCAACCTCTGGAGGCATCATGATCCCTGACTTCAGACTCTACCTTACAGCTACAGTAATAAAAACAGCTTGGTACTGGCATAAAAACCAACATGTGGACCAATGGAATCGAATTGAAGACCCTGACATTAATCCGCACATGTATGAACATCTGAAAGAATCTTCAACAAATGGTGCTTGCATAATTGGATGTTGGCATGTAGAAGATTGCAAATAGACCCTTATCCATTGCCATGTACAAAACTCAAGTCCAAGTGGATCAAGACCTCAACATAAATCCAGTTACTCTGCACCTGATAAAAGAGAAAGTAGGAGTAGTCTTGAACGCATTGTTACCAGAGATGACTTCCTGAATATAACACCAGTAGCACAGACACTGAGAGCAGCAATTAATAAATGGGACCTCTTGAAACTGAGAAGCTTTTGAAGGGCATAGTCAATAGGACAAAACGACAGCCTACAAAATAGGAAAAGAGCTTCACCAACCCCACATCTGACCGAAGGATGGTCTCCAGAATATATAAAGAACTCACGAAACTAGACATCAAAATACCTAAAAATCCAATTAAAAAAAAAATGGGCTACAGAGCTAAACAGAGAATACTCAACAGAAGAATCTCAAATTGCCAAAAGACATTTAAGGAATTGCTCAACATCTTTAGTCATCAGGGAAATGCATATCAAAACGACTCTGAGATCCCATCTTACACCTGTCAGAATGGCTAAGAACAAAAACACTGAAGACAGCTTATATTGGAGAGGATGTGGAGCAAGGGGAACACTCCTACACTGTTCTGGGAATGCAAACTTCTACAGCCACTTTGGAAATCAGTATGGCAGTTTCTCAGAAAATTGGAAATCAATCTTCCTCAAGACCCAGCTATACAACTCTTGGGCATATACCCAAGGAATGCTCAATCATACCACAAGGACACATGCTCAAATATGTTCATAGCAGCATTATTTGTAATAGCCAGAACCTGGAAACAACCTAGATGCCCTCAACTGAAGAATGGATAAAGAAAATATGGTACATATACACAATGGAGTACTACTCAGCAGAGAAAAACAATGACATCATGAAATTTGCAGGCAAATGGATGGAACTAGAAAATATCCTGAGTGAGGTAACCCAGACTCAGAAGGACAAACATGGTATGTACTGATTCATAAGTGAATACTAGATGTAAACCAAAGGATAACCAGACTACAACCCAGAGCTCCATGGAAGCCAGCTAGTAAGGAGGACCCTAGGAAGGACTCATGGATTGCCCAGCGAAGGAGAGCTAGATGAGATCTACATGAGCAAATTAGGTATGAGTGGGAGGTAATAGAGGGCAAGGGACTGGGGATGAGAACATAGGGGAATGGGAGGTTTGAGCTGGAACAGGAATAGAGTGGGAGAGCAAGGAAAGGGATACCATGATAAATGAAGACATCATGGGAATAGGGAGAAACAGAGTACTAGGGAAGTTCCCATGACTCCACAAGCATGACCCCACCATAGACTACTGGCAATAGTCGAGAGGGTGCCTGAATTGGCCTACTCTGGTTATCAGATGGCTGAATACCCTAACTGTCATCATAGAGCCCTCATCCAGTGACTGATGGAAGCCAATGCAGAGATCCAAGGTTGGGTCCCAGGCCAAGCTCCAGGAGTCCAATCAATTAGAGAAGACAGTGATTCTATGAGCAAGGGACATGGAGACCATGACGGGAAAAAGTACACAGACAACTAGCCAAACTAGTGGAAACACATGAACTGTTGACCAATAGATGTGGAGCCCCCTTGGTAATGAACTAGGCTCTCTGGATAGACAAGACAGTTGTTTAGCTTGAACTGTTTAGGGGGCTCCTAGGCAGTGGGATCGGGACCTGTCCCTAGTGCATGACCTGGATTTTTGGAGCATAGTGTCTATGGTGAGACACTTTGTGCAGCCTTGGTGCAGGGAGGGGGGCTTGGACCTGCCTCAACTGAATGTACCAGGCTCTGCTGACTCCCCATGGGAAATCTTGCCTTTGAGGAGATGGGAATGGGGGGAAGGATTGCGGGCAAAGGCTGGAGGGAAGGAGGAGGGAGGATATGGGAATCTGTAGTTGGTATGTAAAATGAATAGAAAATCTCTTAATAAAAAAATAAGAGACAGTAAAGGTAATATAAAAAAATAAGGTGCAAAAGATGGATATTACACAGAAAAACAAACAAATAAAAAAGTCCTTTGCTAACAAACAGGGTCAGTTAGCCATAGCCTGATCACCCTGCAGCTGGAAAATGCTAAAATTTCATTTGTCTCTGTGTGTCTTCTTTCTATGGACTCTCCTGAACCCATACCTGATACACAACTATGTGACACTGGTGAGCCTCACTAAAGCCCTGAGATCCTTACAACACTTTGAACACGAAGGAAGAAGGACTTCCTAGCAAATTCTCTTCAGAAGGAGGCAGGTGAGATGCACAGACAGGGACAGGACTTTTTCCATTGCCAGGGCATCATAAGGAACAACAGTCAGTTCTGTGTGTTTGTGCTCAGATCATACTGTGCATAAGCTTCCCTTATTTTCATGAATTGTTTTTGTTGTATTTTATGACACATCCACTGTGTGGCATGGGTTCATAACTTTTAATTACATAGGATTTGATTGTTTGATGACACTGGTATTTTAATTTTTTCTCTCCAACAAAGGTCCTCATGAATCAGTTTCCAGGTCTTTAAAAAGCCTTCACATTTCAAGCTGGAGAAATTCACACAGGACCTTGATCATATAGGAGCAATGATCTCTAGGGCAGGCAGGTGACATTGGGGTAGAATGTTGTCACTTTGGTAGCTGCATGTGCCCCTCGATGTGCATTAGATGCCGGATTCTCTAATCTACTGGTGGCCATGCCCTGACATCATGCACACCTAAGACATCTGTGTCCTAACAGTACTGAGTCAGCTGCCTTGGGGGCTGGACACAGTCTGGAGTCCCACAGAGCCTCTATCACCTACAGTTGATGCAGATAGCCCAGACCAGTAACAACAGGGAAAGACCACTTTTCTTCCCCCTCCCCTGCCAAAGTCCACCCAGGGCCTACACTCAAACCAAGTGTGGAAGGAGTCAAGACCCTGCTCCATCTGCAGGTTAAAGCCCTGGGAACATGGAAGGGCTGAGCTCAGGAGTGTGGCCTGATGAGAGGACACTGTGTGACCAGAAAATGGAACAGGAACACTATCATGACATGGGAACATTATCAGAACTCAGAAAAAGTACAGAGCAATTTGGCTGCAGGATCAAGAGTGCTGAGGTGGATCCATCTTCTTCTCTGTTGTGCATTTTCAACTACACAGTTTACACTTCACAGATGTGTGCAATTTAAGGCAAGGTGTCACTTTCTAAAGTGTGACATTTGTCCCACAATGGTAATACAAATATTCTCATTTTCATCTAAGCCATTTGTATCTGTAGATCATTCTATAATTTTCAGGTCACTATTTAAAGCGAAACAAACTGAACTGAACATTTGAATGGAACGCAGTTCCAATGAACATGGCTTCTGACTGACAGCAAAACACAGCCATGACGTGATGGGGAGAACGCAAGATGGCCCATGAGGGATGGTTCCTCAAGGTTGCTCTGCAACATACTAGTAAGGGGAACTGAAACCAAGCTTTGGATTACACACTTATAAAGGTAACAGGTCACAAAAACTACTGACAGTTTATATGAACACAGAGAGACAGGGACAGAGACAGAGACAGAGAGAGAATGGGAGGGAATAGAATTCTGCATAGTGAGCAAGAGCCTGAACATTTAATAACTGACTCATGTTAGACCAGATTCCTATTATGATGGTGATAGTCCAGGCTATGGTCAATACTGGCTATGACTTTCCACTTTAACAAAACTGAAGGGTAAATGAGGCTGTGGCAGAGGTTTCTGTCACCATCCCTGGCTCACTTAGTTACATTCTTCCTTATAGTCCCACAGGGGAGTTATTAACACAATCTATATCCAGGAGTGAGCAGGGTCCAGCCAAGGATGATGTCACTTGCCTCCTGTTCCTTCTGCACTTAACCAGCTACTGTCCCTTGGCTCAAATGACCCAGGCTGCAGCTGCATCTGATGGTGAGTCGAGGAGAGAATGCCCAGCACAGGGTGGACCCTAGACAGTCTGTTTGTTCTTCAAGGGGTTTGTTTTATCATTTATTGTCTGTTTTTATGTGAAAGAAAGAAATTCTGCCTACTTTTCTCTCATTTTTCGTGTTTTGAGACAGGGTTTTTCTTTGGAGCCCTGGCTGTCCAGAACTTGGTTTGTAGACCAGGCTGCCCTTGAACTGAGAGATCTATATGCCTCTACTTCCCTAGTGCTGGATTAAAGGAGTGCACTACCATAGCCAGCATCTTCCTAAAGCTTCACTTTAGCAATTCTTACTGGGATTTTTTTCTAAGTTACCGTTGAAGGAATATGTGTTAAACACACACACACACACACACACACACACACACACACACACACACACACACACAAAGAACACTTGCCTTGATTTCATTGCTGATCACCTACCCCAGTCTCACAAGTGATAAGATTGTAGTACGCATCTGCCAATACCCCACCCTCCCTTCTGTATTTTTGGTGTTCATATTACAATGCATTAGTTTTTCCAAAATTTTCTTTTTTGTTGTCTTTTAAATTTTAATTGTGGATAATAATGGGGCATTAAATAATGTCAAAAATTCTTAATTTTATTTATGTCCTGTGCCTTGTGCAGATGCCACATTGATGATCTCCCTGCTCTCTGGGTGCCTTGATGCCAGTGTTCCCCACTTAACCGAGTGCACCACATTCCCAGCACACCTCCTGTCCCTCACCTGCCCCTGACCTCCACTCACCCAGCAAACCCTGGTCAGGGATTCTCATAGACTGTGGCAGATTCCCTGGTCTTTCCTCACTGTGTCCACAAATATGAATTAAGTCAGCAGGTAACATTAGGGTGAATGAGGAAAGCTTAAGTTTTAGAACATGTGTAAGTATACTTTCATGAATAAGCCTGCTTAAAATGGAAATCCATCATTTGTCTTCCTATCCCTCAGTCTATTTGTCTGTCTGTATCTCTGTCCATCTCCTCACATAGGTTTTTCTGACATTTATATGAAGGTATCAAGAAACTGGCCATGTTTTCTGCTCCATCAGCAGCTTGGCAGATCATGGCCCTTTAAGGACTTCGGTTTCAGGTGTGTTTTGTGTTTTTGTTTTTAGAATCCCGACATAGATTAAAATGACCCTGAGACTTGTGATTGTTGTCTCAGCAGCCCCTCCCTTTAACTATGGCTAACATGTCAGAAAGGGGTGATTCCATTTCCTTTCTGTTGCTAAGAACTATCAAAATGTAATATCTACTAGTCAGAAATAAAAAAAAAAAAAACTTTAACAATCTCCTCTCTTTGAGAAATACATGAGGAAGAGGCGTTCACTGAGCCTTGTCAGAAAGGCTGGCTACATTCTGTCTGCTGCTGTTTCTCACTCTGTTGTACCTGTTTAAACCTTCAAATTTAATTCACATATCTACTATTTTCCCAGCACAGATGGACACTTACCTTGTTTAATGAAATTAAAGTTAATGTATCATTGAACATGCACACCTACACACACACACACACACACACACACACACACACACACACACACATATATTTGCATCAAACATAGAGGCAGGCTATACGCATGGAGCAGGGCGACTATCAGGGACATGTTATGGCTGTCTTCTCTCTACTTCTCAGACTCCATGAAGAAGTGGCTGACAGTCCATAGAGATGCTGCTGCCACAGCCTGGCCTGGCAACCAGCAGTGACTACTGAATCCTCTGCCTCCTGCTGAAGTTAGAGCCAATGGTGGACCCTGTGAGGAGATGAACTTGGAGTGGCAGAGACCAGGAAAGGGTGAGACTTCCCACTGTCTCAGTCTAACCAGCATTAGAAGAGCAAGTATGTTCTATGTATTGCTCTATTTATATTTTCATATGACTATGTTTATGTGAGTGTATATTTAAAGAGCATTTATCTAGCAAAATACATATGTTAGAAATTTCTAATTCAATATTAAATGGAGACAATGCATTTTTCAATTATAATCTCTCTTACCATATTATTTTAAAATCCACATTATTCAGTGAATATGAAAATAGAAAGTGCATCTCATAATGTATTAATATTAAAAGCAAATTCAAAACGATTCTTAAGAATAACTTTGTTCATTAACTTTTTTAATGTGTTTGCTTATTTGCATTGGATTTTAATTGGTTTGTTTGTTTGTTTGTTTGTTTTGATCAGTGATTTTTGTTAGTAGCAAAAAATTACCCTGAAAATTTCAAGAACATTTTCATAGAGGACAGTATTTTCATTGGGAAAAATCATGACCATGAACCATGGTAGCTTAAGTCTGAGTTGTAATGGCTATAAAAACAGGTGTAAACTCTTGCTTTTTTAAATGGCTTAACATATGCAGCTTATCATTCTCAGATCTATAGGCTGAGGACACTTTCTAAGTACACTAGGCTTGTGCATATATCAGTAAGCAGCTACTAACTCCAAACAATTCTTGGTTGCATAGGAGACACCCATGGACATCACCACCTGGATGAGCAACTACACTGGACAGTCAGATTTCACATTGGTTGGATTCTTCAGTCAATCCAAACACCCTGCTCTGCTTGCTGTGGTCATATTTGTGATTTTCCTGATGGCCTTGTCTGGGAATGCCCTCCTGATCCTTCTGATACACTCTGACACACGCCTCCACACACCCATGTACTTTTTCATCAGTCAGTTGTCCCTCATGGACATGATGTACATTTCTGTCACTGTGCCCAAGATGCTCATGGATCAGGTCCTTAGGAGCCATAGGATCTCAGCTGCTGCCTGTGGGATACAGATGTTCCTGTACCTGACACTAGTAGGTTCAGAATTTTTCCTCTTGGCTGCCATGTCTTATGACCGCTATGTGGCCATCTGCCATCCACTCCGTTATCCTGTCCTCATGAACCGTAGGGTGTGTCTCCTCCTGATGTCTGTCTGTTGGTTCCTGGGATCCCTGGATGGCTTCATGCTCACTCCTGTCACCATGACCTTCCCATTCTGTGGATCCCATGAGATCCATCACTTCTTCTGTGAGGTCCCTGCTGTGACAAAGCTCTCCTGCTCAGACACCTGGCTCTATGAGACCCTCATGTACCTGTGCTGTGTGCTCATGCTTCTCATTCCTGTGACAGTCATTTCAAGCTCCTATTCATCCATCCTCCTCACTGTTCACAGGATGAACTCAGCAGAGGGCAGAAAGAAGGCCCTGGCCACATGTTCCTCCCACATGACTGTGGTCATCCTCTTCTATGGTGCTGCTGTCTACACCTACATGCTCCCTGCCTCCTTCCACACCCCTGAGAAGGACATGGTTGTGTCTGTGTTTTACACAATACTCACCCCTCTGCTAAACCCACTAATCTACAGTCTTAGGAATAAGAATGTCACAGAGGCCCTGAAGAAACTTTTGGGTGTGGAACCCCTTTTCAAGAAACAGTAAAGTAAGTAATTTGGAATGGACAGTTTCTTCTCCTTGTCTCTACACATCTGTTAATCTAACTCTCATGCTGATGTTATTCCTTATCCATCATGTCTGATTGCATAGTCTTCCCTTTTGAAGAAATTTTCTCTATTTTGTAAATTTCTCCACTGATATACTTCTTGTACATTTAGCATCTTCATTTCCATCCTTTCAATGTTAGATTTTATGAATTGATAGTGGCTATTTAATTTTGTGTGACAACAGTCTTATCATTCCAAAGGCATATCATATTGAGAAATAAATGGTCCTGAGATGTTCAACTGATAAAAGATGCAGTAAGTTGAAAGAAGAGTGGTTTACAAGAAGTGAATGGAGATAAATGGCATATTGAATAAATTCTGTGTATTTTCCTTATAATTTATGTATATTTCAAATATGATAAAAATAAAGATCAAGATACAGTTTTATCCTTTCAAATTCTTTGTATGTTGGGAGTCATGTGGGAGGTGCAGGTGGC
The DNA here is from genome assembly GCF_949786415.1 of Peromyscus eremicus. Lineage (NCBI taxonomy): Eukaryota > Metazoa > Chordata > Mammalia > Rodentia > Cricetidae > Peromyscus > Peromyscus eremicus. Next base: position 41,688,597 of record NC_081423.1, on the reverse strand, counting down.
CAGGGCCTTCTTCCTGCCCTCTGGTGAGTTCATCCTGTGAACAGTGAGGAGGATAGATGAATAGTATAATAAATATAGTGGTCCAAAGAAATTAAAATCTGGGTAGTACAAGTGGACCAGAGTGTTTCAAATTGTTAACATAGCTGTATTAGCATGTAAATGTACTCATGTATGCCTCAAAAACCAAACACAGCTCTCACTTCAAGGGAATGCGGTATAGCTTATCCTTGAGCTTAATGTGAGTGACCATGGCCCAGGAACATGGACTCAGGTTGTCCCCAATGACATGGTCCAAAGTTTCATGGAAAGTTACAAAGCACACACAAGTCATAAGTCATAACTCAAGGCATTTTTCAACTACACTTCTGGAGACATCAGGGGTTCAGGTTGTAGCAAAGTGGGAACATCTGTGCTATGATTCTCTGATGCTGTCTGGTGACATGGAAAGCTTCTACTTCAAGTAAGCCATTCTGATAGTCAATACATTTCAGAAGATTTTACCTGATAGGCAGAAGGATGCTCAGAAACTGTAGATGGCAATGAATGACTCCTACGGGTTCTCTGAACAGTTGTGGTCATTTGGCTTTGTACCTTAACACTTATGGAGTGTTCTAACACTCCATAAGAACTCCAAGGGAGTTATAATCAATTGGCCAATCTTGCAGAATTTATTTTTGTTTTTGTTTGTTTGTTTGCAGTATATTATTTTAAGGTGTGCTAGTTTTGTTTATGTTATATTTCTTTAACTCTGCGAAGCTCTGTTCCTGTGCCTGTCTAAAAACACCTACTGGTCTAATAAAGACCTGAATGGCCAAGCGTGCGGCAGGAGAGAGGATAGGTGGAGCTGGCAGGCACAGAGAATATATAGAAGAACTCTGGGAGGAAGAGGAAGGAGCAAGAGAGGAAGGAAGAGGACCTCAGAGGCCAGTCACCCAGCTACACAGCAGGCACAGAGTAAGAATAAGGGTAAGATTTACAGAAGTAAGAGAATGGGAAAAGCCCAAAGGCAAAAGATAGATGGGATAATTTAAAGTTAAGGAAAGCTGGCAAGAAACAAGCCAAGCTAAGGCTGGGCATTTATAATTAAGAATATCCCTCTTTGTGTTATTTATTTGGGAGCTGGGTGGTGGGCCCCACAAAAGAGTTGATTGTTATCTGTTGGGTTTTGTTTGTTTGTTTGTTTAGTTTTGTTAATCTTTAACAAGTCTATGGTTTTGTCCTCTGGGAACTTCAGTGTGGTGTCCCCTGTTGACCAAGCTTCACATTCAGTGCATGAAGAGGCCATGTGTTCTCTTATGACCTGTTGTGAAGAAGCTCATTCCTAGGAGTCACGACAATCAGGGCAGTAGTCTTTAGGAGAGAGAGGTAGCTGCTGCAGCCATTCTGAACTGGGACTAATTTTTTCCCACTCTCTTTATATGACACAACAGTTACATGTGACATGTTACAGGAATGCTATACCTGAAGTTAAATTATCAAGAATACAGTAAAGAAAGTAAATGTGGCAAATGAGAGAAATGGGTTTCTTAAGTGATGAAACCTAAAATCATCTTTCAATAGGGATTCCAATATGTTTCTTCTCTGCCATTTAGTTATTTGTACTCAGTGAATTATTTTATTTGATGATTAGAATATTTAAAATAATTCAATTTCTCATAAGTCTGCTTCCTTTGACCTGTCTGATTTTATAGCTGTAATTTCATAGGGAGTGGCTAGTTCTAATTTTAAGAAAGATTGTTCCTCAGTTTCCAAATGTTTAGAACTTTTATTTATAGGTCATATTTTGATTTGTTTTGTTACATTAATATTACATCAGATTGAGTATTTGGGAGATAAGTATAAAACCAACTCGTAAAAGAAATCAGACTACTACATGGTATCATTTTGACTTCTTTCCTAACAGAACTATATTTTCCTCATGTACCAAATATTATTGGGGATAAGGATAAAAAGAAGAAGACAAATTCATGAGAAGCTGGAATTCCATAGTTTATTGTGGACATAAGTCAATTTATTATGTCACAATCAGAAAAGGAAATGCTGTTTTTAAAGTGATGTACTATTCCTTTGTAATACTTTATCTTCCAGAACCAGTGATTGTCTTGAGGTCTTTTCTCATACAAATCCTCATTTCTGAAGGGTTAGTACATGATAGCTCCTTTCTTGAAGCAGTCACAGCCTCTCCTTTCTTATATTTAACAATTTCACCTAAAAATACCATCAATTCTACAGTCATACCATCCTGGTTTCATCAATTTCATGTCTCACTGTGGAGGACAAAGGAGTCCAGTAGATGGAAGCTAGTTAAGTCCATCAAGAAATTCTTTTGGACTTCAATTGGATATCTAGAAACATGTGTTCTGGGTTCTCCTGGTTTCATGCCTAGGTCTTATGATGCTAATAGTGCTTGCCATGCACTTTTGGTCTGCTTAAGATAGGCTGGCCCCATTCAGTGAAGAATCCAGATCTGTCATTGCCCCAATTTCATATCATCTGTGGAATTTCTCAAACACTAACTGAGAAAGATACCTGCTGTTACCTTCTGGCAGACACATTCATAGAAAACATGCACACATACAGCCACACATATATGCAAACATATATACAATACATATATTGCACATACACAAACAAGAACAGAATTAAAATAGATCTCCCATGTGACCACTTCTTACAATGTATCTGCAGGCCTTGAAGTCATCACACCACAGAGATTTGTGTGCACCAATGTTGATCACAGTGCTGGTAACAGATGGTACATTATGGGACCATCCTAGATGTTTAGCCAAAGGGCAATGCATAATATAGGAAACTGGATCTATACACATTGTAATTTTTTCAGCAAAAAATAAGAACAAAGTTATGTGCTGTTTGAAAATATTGCATACAGCATGCCATCTAAACTGCTGTAGCTTTGAAATTAAAAAAAATGTGCCCTTATGAATATGCTTCTGTTCATTCTACATGTGTACCTAAGCTTTATAGGGTATGAGTTTTGCTAACTAGAATTTCAATGTGAAAATTAAATTAACATGAAAGTTATACACTAAAACCTGTATTGAAACATGAGTGTGCAATAATTTCAATAGTTACCACTAAATCATATTAGTGTGTGGTCTCAGATGCAAGTTAAATTCACAAATTGAAGTGGAGTATGTACCTTTAAACTCAAACTCAAATTTCCTGAAGAAGACCAAAGCAAAAAAAAATGAAAATCAATCTATATTTGTCACTACAAAATAAAAATACCAAACATTTAAGTCATCTTTTAAAAATGAAAGGGCAATAGGAATTATGAAAATATATGTTACCATAAATATAATAACTAAAGTTAATATGTGTATGTGAGAACTAGTTTATAAATAAATATAAGAAATCAAAAACAATATTAAGACACAGAAGAGAACCTAAAAAGGATAATCATTACAGCCAGATCAAAAGTCACAAATAAATACCTGAAATGATACGAGTGACAACTAAACAAACAATGATACGACTTCCTCTAATGTTACCGAAATGGATTTTTTTCAGTTATTTTCTCAGCTATATGAAATTACACAAAAACAATTTAGCATTGAGCTCAGAATATTATATTAATGTCCAGGCGTGGTGGTGCCTGTCTTTAATCCCAGCACTCAGGAGGCAGAGGCAAGTGATTCTCTGTGAATTTAAGGACAGCATAGTCTACATAGGGACTTCCAGGTATACACAGAATGGTTTGATTCCAAAAACCAAAACCAAAGCAAGACAGAAGAATATTAAATTTGACAAATTTTATTCCTTTATTAATGAAAAATGTTCATAAAAGTCTGCTGACCACACCCACTCCCCTCATGTTAGTCCCCTCTGTCCCCTGGACAGTTTCGCTTCTACCTATGTGTCATCTATACACACATGATATATGTGTCTGCATACAATTCAGGAACAACAAATGACTAAAAACATGTGATATTTATGTTTCTGAGACTGGCTTAATCCACTTAATATGATTATCTCCAGTTGAGTCCATTTGTTCTACAAGTAACACAAGTTTGTTCCTATTTATGGCTGAAATAAAAATTCCACCATGTACCCACCACATTTTCTTTATCCATCCCTCTGTTGGGTACCAAGGTTGGCCCCACAACTACTTAGCTTTTGCCAATAGCATCACAGTAACAATGATGTGCACTCACCTGCGTGATACACTGACTAGGAGTCCTTCATGTAGTACTGAGAAATGGAATTGCTGGTCACGTGGTGTATCAATTTTTAGTTCTGTTCTGTGTGTGTTTGCGTGTGTGTGTGTGTGTGTGTGTGTGTGTGTGTTTGCATGTGTTGAGATGCACATGTATGTGGGTACATGTGTGGGTGTGTGCTTATGCACTTGGTGTCTAGAAGTTGATGTAAGTGTCTTTCTGAGTTGCTCTACCCTCATATATTGAGGTACAGTCTTTCACTTGAACCTCTAGCTTGATGATCAAGCTAGTCTAACTAACCAACTTGTTCTTGGCCCTGTCTCTATCTCCTGGCCACTAGGATTACTGGTGGGCCACCATGCTGTTGTAGTTCGAATGTGAAATGTCCTTGATAGGCTATGTGTTTTGATAGCCTGGCCTCACTTCCTATGTGAAATCTTTCCAGAAGGCTGATGCAATTTGGCAGGCCAGCCTCGTGCTCTGGCCACTGTGATGTCCCTGCATCGATGGAATTTATACACTCTGGAACTGTGAGCCAAAGTAAACCCTTTCTGCCACAGGTTTCTTTTGCCAGTGTATTCTATACAGCAACAGGAAAAGAAACTCAGAAAGTGTCCATCAGGCATTTGCACGAGAGCTAAGGATCAGAACTTCTTGTCCTCATACTTTTGCAGCAAGCTCTTTACCTGTTAAGCCATCTTCTCAGCCTCTCTACAGCAATCTCCACACACCTCAAAATCCACAGGCACTTGGTCTCCAAATATAACCAGAGTGTGCCCCTCAACACCAGCCTTCAGATAGCTCTGAGCTTTCCCTTCTTTTCAGTCACACATGCTGCTTCTGTGACCTCCCCCATGCAGATGGCTGGCTCTTTGACTCTTTCCCCCACCCCCGTGGGTTGTGGGCTTTCCCTGGACCACCTCCTCAGGCTGCTCAAGTGCAATCAGCAGCATCTGTGCTCAACTAGGCTGTGCACTGTCTGTGTCCTCTGCTCAGATGTGCAACATAGCTGCGGCCAGCCTCACACTTCACCATCATCAGCCAGCAGATTTGGTGAGACAATTGGGAATTCTTATAGGGGGGAATTAGTTTTCTAAAAGAGATCTTTTTCCCATGTTAAAAAATGGGAGACACTATTATGATGGAGGGAGTTAGGTCTCTGTGTGATTGCACAGTGGATGGTTTTAAAATGGAACAATTAAACAGATAATCAACTTAGCTGGGATTGACATGATGTTATTTACCATTTTGGTAATTCTTGTTTTATGCTAAAAAGTTGGTGAATATGAGTGCTACAATACAAGCCTTAGAAAAAGTTACTAGAGAAAATATTGCCAATGTGACTGATAAATTACCAGCCTTAGGAAAACATACTAAAACAGATAATAGAGATTTTCAGACAAAGACAGAGGAATTTAAAGGAGAACCAACCTCACCATTACATTATAAAATTAGAGAGGAACAGCCTAATGTTATCAAACAAACAACCTTAATTTATCTAGTCACCTTATGGGAACAACTGCCAAATGACAGGTATCCCCAAGACTATGTAAGAGTTGACTAGTTTCCTGTGGAAATGTTAGATTTGAGGAAATTTAAGGAAACAATAATCTCATATGGTGTGCATTCACCTTTTGTGAAACAGATATTAAATTTGTGATCAACTAGTAACACAATTGTCCCACAAGACTGGGAAGACTTGGTTACAGCAGTATAGGAACCTGATCCTCAATTACAGTGGAGGACCTGGTGGAAAGATAAGGCTAGGACTAGTGAACAACAAACTAGGGTTAGAGGTTTTTAAATTTCCTGAAACCAACTTCTTGGAGAGGGTGATTATGCTGATGTACAAAGACAATTTCAATATGATTACCATACTCTGGCTTTATGCCATCCAGCAGCTTTGAATGCTTGGGACAGAATTGAAGAAGTTGGAAAGAGAACTGAGTCATTTACTAAAGATACATAGGGCCCAAAAGAAAGCTTCACTGATTTCTTACAAAGACTGACTTTAGCTATAAACAGAATGATACCAAATTCAGAAGCCAGACAAATAATAATTGAATCTTTGACTTTTGAAAATGCTAATTCACAATGCAAATGGTAATTACACCTTTAAAGGAAAGATCAGCACCCATAGAGGGATGGATCTGAGATACAGTCAATATTGACTCTCATAACTATGATGATGCTTGGATAGGAGAGGTGATTTCCAGAGGCTTGATGAAAAATAAAAATACCAGGTGTTTTAATTGTGCCAAACAAGACCACCTAAAAAGGGATTGTAGACAGGGTATTCCTAGAAACAATGTTTCTTCTATTCCAAACAGAAGGCCTTTGTCTTCTGGAATATGCAGAAGGTGTGGCAAATGCCAACTATGGACCATTGAATGCAGATCAAAAAGGACAGACATAATACCCCTTCACCATCAGGAAATGCCTTATGAGGCCTCTTGCAGGCCCCCATGTCAAATTTGGTTTAGTCATTACATGTCACAGTGGGGGAAGCTCCTCTCCAAAGCAATTAAAGGACCTAATGACTATTGTAAAATAATAATAATAATAATAATAATAATAATAATAATAATGCTCTGGATGATAAACCTGCTTTAAAGGTAAAACAAAAATTTCAGAAGAAACCAGAAAGCAAATATTTTGCCAAACTTCTATAAATGATTAAAGACCAAAGCTAAAAATATGAATAAATGATATGGTAATTGAAGGTCTTGTAGACACAGGGGCAGATGTAACAATAATTGCACTAGATTCTTGGCATCCAAATTGGCCTCTTCAGGAGGTAAATATTCAGCTTTTAGGAATTGGAATTTTTTCTCAGGTAAAACAAAGCACTAGATTGGTGTAATGTATAGGACCAGAAGGACAGAGAGGAAAATTGAAGCTATATGTGGCTAACATAGCAATGAATGTATTGGGATGTTATTCGTTACAGCAATGGAATACCCAGATTAACATTCCTCCAATCTCAGAAGCAAACCATAAACTAACATATATTTCTGGGAAAAATATTAAAAGGTATTATAAAGAACAGTCACCGACCATTTAGGTTGTACAAACACAGGGCACAACAGCTGTGAATCTTTAAAAGGTACCAACAGCCCTACCTTTAAAATGGTTCATTGACAAACCTGTCTGGGTGGAACAATGGCCTTTGACATCAGAAAAATTACAAGCCTTAGAACAGCTGGTACAGGAACAGCTAAATGCTCAACATATTGAAGAGTCGACTAGTCCTTGTAATTCTCCGATATTTATGATTAAAAAGAAATCTGAAAAATGGAGAATGGTAACAGATCTAAGAGCCATTAATGAGGTGATTCAGCCAATTGGCTCTTTACAGCCTGGAATTCCCCTGCCTTCTCTGTTACCTAAAGGGTAGTCTGTTATAGTTATTGATTTAAAAGATTGTTTCTTCACTATACCTTTACAAGTAAAGGATAGAGAAAATTTGCCTTCATGGTATCTACTTATAATAATTCTCAGCCTGTTAAGAGATATCAATGGAAGTTTCTCCCACAAGGGATGTTAAACTGACATACCCTGTGCTAATATTTTGTAAATGATTCGAGTATAGTTTCCTCATTCAATAATTTACCATTATATGGACAATATCTTACTAGCTGATTCAAATATAGATATCCAGAGAAAATGTTTGAAGAGGTAAAGATAATTTGGCCTTATTGAGGATTACAAATTGCTCCTGAAAAATCACAAAGAGGAGATTCTATTCACTACCTAGGATATAAAATAGGTTTACAAAAAATTCAACCCCAAAAGGTACAAATCAGGAGAGAACAATTGTAGACTATTAATGACTTTCATAAATTGCCGTAAGATTTTAACTGGCTATGACCCACAATTCAATTAACATCTCAAGAACTGAGCAATTTATTTCAAACCTTACAAGGTGATAAAGACTTAAATAGTCCAAGAAAATTGCCAGCTGAAGCTGATAGAGAATTGGCTCTAATAGAAAAAAAAATACAGGAGGCACATTTGGATCATTTGGATCCAGAGCTTGATTGCATTCTGGTTATTTTATCTTCTACTCATCCCCCTAAAGGAATTTTAATTCAGAGAGAAGAAAATATCTTTGAATGGATATTTTTACCACATAAATAGAGTGAAAAATTAAAGACCTATATATAAATGGTTTCTGAGTTGATTCTAAAAGGAAAATTGAGACTTTGTCAATTAACAGGAATTGACCCAGTAGAAACTGTAGTACCTTTTGCTAATGCTGAAATTTCCTCTTTATGGTCAGAAAATGAACATTGGCAAAGAACTTGCAGTAATTTGGGGTTAGATATTAACAAAAAATATCCCCAAAGCAAGAGAATTCAGTTTATAAAGAGAACTAGTTATATCTTTCCTCACATTGTATGAAGAACACCAGTTTCTGGAGCCCCTACATTACACTGATGCAAACAGCTCAGGAAAGGCATGTTATAAATCAGGAGATTTGAATAAAGTGGCTCAAAGCCCTTTTCTGTCCAAAAGCCAGAATTATATGTTAGTCTCATGGTATTATTAGATTTTCCAGAACCTCTTAATATAGTGACTGACTCTCAATATGTACAAAGAGTTGTTGTACATATTTAAACTGCTGAATTTATTCCAGATGATACAGAACTGACTTTGTTATTTATTCAATTACAAGAAATAATCAGAAATAGAAATCATCCCTTATACATAACACTTATAAGATCCCATATGGGTCTACCAGGTCCTCTAGCACAAAGTAATGATGAAATTGATCAACTATTGGTAGGAAATGTGCTAGAAACCCCAGAATTTCATTAAAAATGCCATGTCAATAGCAAGGGTTTGAAAAAAGATTTTTCCATCACTTGGCAACAAGCTAAGGAAATTATAAGGGAACGTCCTATTTGTTCTTTGTATAACCAAACTCCACTACCTGCAGAAAGTAACCCAAAGGGTACTCAAAGAAATGAAATTTGGCAAATGGATATGTTCCATTTTGCAGAGTTTGGAAAATTAAAATATGTGCACCACACCATAGATACATATTCAGGATTTCAATGGGCAACTACTCTGAGTTCTGAAAAGGCTGATTCTGTAATCATGCATTTTTTAGAAGCTATGTCCATCATGGGGATACCTGTACACATTAAGGCTGACAATGCTCCAGCATATGTCTCTCGTAAAATGAAACAGTTTTCTGCATATTATAATATAAAGCATATTACAGCTATACCACACGATCCTACAGGGCAAGCAGCTATAGAGAGATCTAATACAACTCTAAAAGATATGCTTCATAAACAGAAAAGTTAATAAAGACCCTCAGAGATAGATTACATAATACTTTGTTAACTTTGAAGTTTATAAATGCTAATGAGAAAGGAATGACAGCTGTGAAGAGACATTGGGTAACAGAAAATAGTACTGAATTAAATAAGCCTGTGTACTTTAAAGATGTGTTGACCTCAGAATGGAAATCAGGATATGTGTTACATTAGGGATAGCTGGAGGCTATCCCGCCCTGTTCTGTAGCCAGTTATAAAATAAACAGTCAGAGGCTTAATATTTCTTATAAATGCTTGTCCTACTACTCAGGCTTATTATTAACTAGCTCTTGTAAATTAAATTTACCCATTTCTATAAATCTATATTTTGTCACATGGCCATTGCATTACTAGTCTGCTGGCATCTTGCTCCAAGGATAGCTGGATGGCATCTGCTCAACTCCACCCTTCTTTTATTGTATCTCTGCTTGGATTTCCTGCCTGTCTCTATCCTGCCTTGCCATAGGCCAAAGCAGCTTTATTTACTTGCCAGTGGAGCAACACATATTCACAGTGTACAGAAAGGTATCCCACATCAGTTAGGGAAAAGGTTTTGCTTTTGTCTCCACAGGAGAAGAAAAGCTATGGAAGCCACCAAAATTGATAAAAATTATATTTCAATAACAGAGACCTCTTAATTATAAGATGATGCAGAAATGTCTTGCTGTATGCTGCGAATATGTGTTGCTCTGATTAGTTGATAAATAAAGTCATTTGGCCTATGACAAGGCAGCTTAGAGGCTGGCAGGAAATTCAAAGAGAGAGCCAGGAAGAAGGCAGGGAGAGATGCTGCAATCCACCGCCAGCAGAAGCAAGAAGTAAAGATACTGGTAAGCCATGAATCACATGGCAAAGTATAGATTTATAGAAATGGGTTAATTTAAGATGTAAGATCTAGCTAGCAAGAAGCCTGAACCAATAGGCCATACAGTTCCTAATTAATATAAGCCTCTGTGTTTACTTGGGTCTGAGCAGCTGTGGACCACGGAGCCATGGGAGCCGGGCAGGACCAGAAAAACTTCAGCTACAAATGGTGCCAAGATGTGGGGTGAGAATTTACACCTAAAACCTGAGAAAGCTTTAAAAAAGAGTTCTAAAATGGAGCCAAGAGCATCTTCCTAGTTGTCTCTCTCAGGCCAGACATGGCCTACAGACTTGAGCTACTCTATGGTGGGTTTATGGCATGTGGACTTGACCTGCCACATGGCAGGAATGAGGTATCTCCAAGCCACACATTACATTGTGTGGTGGATTTAGCTTTTGCTAGTTAAGAAAAGGAAAGGAAAGAAAAGAAAAGAAAAGAAAAGAAAAGAAAAGAAAAGAAAAGAAAAGAAAAGAAAAGAAAAGAAAAGAAAAGGGCTACACATGCTGTTGGATGGAAGCATAGACCCACTTCTTCCCAGAGTCATCAGTGAGCTTGGTTTCCAGAGCTGGGTGTAAACTTACCACCACCATGTTGGAAAGCTGAGGTGGGTGGAGCCTGCAGCCAAAGCTGTAATTTCAGTCCTAGTAATTCTGCAGTTTAAAGCAATAGATTTAAAATAAGTCAGATTCAGATGGAACAAGACTTAAAATGGTTTACAGTGTTTGTAAAAATATATGTAGACTTGGAAGAGAGAAGAAAATGAATATAGATAGTTATATAAAAATAATTTTAAAAATAAAGTCTTTAAAGAGACAGTAAAGGTAGTATAAAAAAATAAGCCACATAAAGTTGGATACTACACAGAGAAACTGGATTGTGTTGTCTTTGATATTTTTAACTGCAGAAAGACGTTTGATTGTAAAGGCTGCTAAATTAAGCCTATATATATATATATATATATATATATATATATATATATATATATATATATATATATATTAAAGGTATCTTGACTTTAAAATTTGAATCTAAGGATATGTTGCTTTGGAAAGGAGGCTCTGCTTTTGTTTCCATAGGAAACAAGAGGCTATGGATTTGTTCCAGATTAAAATACATCAGATTTGAACAGCAAAGACCCCCTGAAAGGTCTCTGATGACACCATGGCCCAGATGATACAACATCCAGAATGGTTTCAAAGCAACTGGCTCAGACAATGCAGCCTCACTGACTATTTCAGTCATGACTTGACCGTAATTCTTAATTCTCTCAGGATCTCCATAAGACTGCCAGTGCCCTCATCCAGCAGGAAGTAGTATGAGAAACTTCGCCCAAATTCCCAAAATATTGTTTATAAATGTTTATTTTTATTTAAAGGGGGTTGATTATAAATGCAATCTCTTTCTAAAGAAGAAAAGGGAATATAGATATGATAGGATAAAGAGTAACAACTTGTTTAAAATGTTTTACTTTGCTATGGATTTTAGTTTATTGATACAAACTTAAAGTTAATTTTGTTATACTGTATGTATATTTCTACTCTTGTTTAAGGTATTATGTTTATGAAATTCATTTAAATTGTAATGAATAATTAAGAATACAGATTAATAGTTAATCATCTATGATTATCAAACTTAAAGTCATGTTAAGTTTTCTATGTATACATAGATATAATTCAGTTATGTAGGTAATCTTCAAACACTTCAAAGACCTACAGAATATGGCATTTAAAATGTTTTAAAAACTTAGACTTTCTGGACATTGAGACATGTCTGCTCCTGGCAGCACTGATTTACTTCAGAGAGAAAGATGGGTGCCAAAGACATTCCATATGGAGTTTATCTTCTTCTTGGCAAAAATATCCATTTGGGCAAGAAACTGTTCTTGCCTGGACTGTTTGACAAAATGTTGTATTGACTGGACATACAAGACCCATTGGAAGGTGACCACTGAACTTTGCAAGATGATATGGTCTTTCAGGTTCCTGCTTCAAAGAAGAAACTGCCAGACATTCTACAGGACACCAAGAGAAGCAACTGAGAGACTTTAGGCCTGTGGGCTGAAGATGGATGCTCCAACATTGCAGAGGAACTTTGGATGACTGTCCAGGCAGCCAGCTGTCTTTGTCATTCTAGATTTTTGGAAGTTGCTTACAATGCATTTCCTGTTTACTTAGATAATACTGTATCCTTCTGAGGTCTTTGATGTAATTGAAGAATAGATAGTTATAATTATAATTTTTCTTGGTTATGATAAAAGATAAATTAGATATAAAACTTTAGACTCACAAATATAGGATGATAGAATATTTTCTTTAATTTTGCCAAATACAAATAGACTAGATATTATAACTGTAATTCTTGCTTGATAACTGTTTTGTTATATGTAATTTTAATAGGTTAAAATTAAAACCCTCCTTTTGTTTAGACAGAAAAGGGGAAGTAATTCAGGAATGTCTTTCTGTATGCTGCGAATATGCGTTGCTCTGATTGGTTGATTGATAAAGCCGTTTGGCCCATGGCAAGGCAGCTTAGATGTAGGCAGAAAATTCAAAGAGAGAGCCAGGAAGAAGGTGGGGAGAGATGCTAAAGCCACCACCAGGAAAAGCAAGATGTAAAGATACTGGTAAGCCACAAGCCACGTGGCAAAGTATAGATTTATAGAAATGGGTTAATTTAAGATGTAAGATCTAGCTAGCGAGAAGCCTGAGCCAATAGGTCATACAGTCCATTATTATCATTATTATCTGTGTGTTTACTTGTGTCTGAGTAGCTGTGGACCATGGGGCCGTGGGAGCTGACAGGACCAGAAAAACTTCAGCTATAAGAGGCAATAGTTCATCAATCAGCATGACCAATTAATCTAAACTAACTTATAAGACTAACATGCTTTTCATTTAATCAGATCTAACTTGACAAAAGGGAACCTCCTCAAAGTTAGAGTTGGGGCAGGGTTTTGTTTTTGCCTCTCCAGGAGAATAGAGGCATCAAGCTAAGGAATCTGAAGACCACTGGACAAATGAGACATCTGAAGAAAAAGGACGAATCATCCAGAGATAACCACCCCCCAAGAAAAGAGTAAATTGGCCTATTGGTATATCACATTTCCAACAGGATAAAATTTCATAAATCTTCCCAAATGTTTGTTACTGCTATTCCCTACAGACACTTAATGCAAATGGTCTTTTTGTAGTTCCAGTTCAATTAAAAATTAAAGCTGTCTTTGGAGTTGGAGTGTGGCTCTCTCCTTCACTAAATGCAAGCATGATTGTTAAAAGGAAAATCCAAAATCTCTGTCTCATGTAAGAAGAGTCACCTGATATAGAATAGAAATAAAACCAAAATGAAGGGACTATTCTATAGCCCTTAATATCATAATCCTTTGATTTTATTTTGACTCTTTAAAACTCTTAAGTATAAACATTATCTCAAAATTTATAAAACTAGTATATATAAATATATATTAAACTTTTTGTCATGATATTAATAATCATATAGAGTACTAATTCTAGAAAAAGGCTCCATCTAGCTTCCTCCACATGATTTCAAGTTTGAGTCTCTATTAGGTAATTAGGAATTAAGTTTTTGTACTCTGGATGTACATAACAAATTATGGTCCTTTAATCTCTTTAAGATCTGCTGCATATGACATTTAAAATGTTTAAGTTTTCTGCAGTGAACCATGAGCATGCCAACAATGACTTTTAAAGTCACCAAAAGGAGGATGGGGCCCCACAATGATTATACCTGGACTATGGTAATGCCACTAAGCTGACAAACACCACCTAAAGATCTGCTTTGGACCACAAACTGCTCAGGACAATTTCAAGGTAACTGACTGAGATGGTCCAGGCTCATAGACTACTCTATGAACTAATGAAGTGAACTAATGGCCAAGCAGTTATAATTAATATAAGCCTCTATGTGCCTACTTGGGGGGATGCAAGTGGGAAAGATTTGTCCCAACTGCCTGCCAGCCAGGACACAGGAAAGCTTCTGGCTACAGTTATTGGTTACAGTCAATCTCTTTCTAAAAGAAGAAAGGGGGATATGATATAAAAATATACGATATTGATATGATAGGATAAAAGGGTAGATTATTGAATCTACTTTTAAAGAGAAACTTGCTTAAAATGTTTTACATTGGTATAGATTTTAGTTTATTGATACAAATTTAAAGTTAATTTTGTTATACTGTATGTATATTTCTACTCTCATTTAAGGTATTATGTCTATGTAACTCATTTAAATTGTAATGAATAAGAAATACAGATTAATAATTAGTCTTCTTTGATAATCAAACTTATAGTCATGTTAGGTTTTCTAGGTATACATAGATATATTTCAAATAGATAGGTAATCTTCAAACACTTCAAAGACCCACAGAAATGGCATTTAAAATGTTTTAAGAATTTTGACTTTCTGGACATTGAGATATGTCTGCTCCTGGCAGCACCAATCTACTTCAGAGAAGATAATGGGCATTGAAGAAACTCATTATGGAGTTTGCTTTCTTTATGGCAAAAGTTTGCCACTGGGCAAAAAAAAAGCCCTTTTGTTGACTGATTGACAATATGTTGTATAAACTAGACATGCAGAACCCAGAGGAAGGTGACCACTGACCTCTGCAAGATGAAATGGTTCTTCAGGTTCCTGCTTCACAGAGGAGACTGCCAAATATTCTACACATGGAGAAGCAACTAAAAAACTCTAGGCCTATAGGCTGAAGATGGATGCCCCAAGGTTGAAGATGAACTTTGGGTGACTGTCCAGGCAGCCAGCTGTATCTGTCATTCTAGATTTTTTGAAAGTTGCTTACAATGCTCTTCCTATTTACTTAGGTAATAGTATATTCTTCAGAAGTCTTTGATGTAGTTGAAGAGTAGATAGTTATAATTATAATTTTCCTTGGTTATGATAAAAGATATATTAGATATGAAACTTTAGACTCAAAAATATAGGATAGATGACAGAATATTTTCTTTAATAATTCTGTATTTTGCCAAATACAAATAGGCTAGCTATTGTAACTATAATTCTTGCATGATAACTGTTCTATTATATGTAGTTTTACTATGTTGAAGTTAAAACCTTCCTTTTAAATAGGAAGAAAAGGGGAAATGATGGGTGATGTTGCTCTGTATGCTTTGAATGTGTTGCTCTGGTTGGTTGATAAATAAAATGCTGATTGGCCAGTAGCCAGACAGGAAGTATAGGCAGGATAAGCAGACAAGGAGAATTCTGGGAAGAGGAAGGTTGGGTCAGGAGACACCAGCCTGCCGTCCAGAAGCAGCATGTAATGGCACACATGTAAAGCCATGGTAAACATGGGGACATATAGATTAACAGAAATGGGCTGAGTTTAAATGTAAGAGCTAGGCAGTGGTAGGCCTGAGTTAATGGCTAAGCAGTTATAATAAATATAAGCCTCTGTGTGCTTACTTGGGGGATGCAAGTGGGAGAGATTTGTCCTGACCACTGGCTACACTACCCATTATTTCACTTAATTTGGGCCAAATAAAAACTGAAAAATTCTTCTTCTTCTCCTTTTAGATAGAGTGCACAGAGGAAGGGATGCATGAGTGATGGCAGGACCCATAGCTGGGTCTGGCCAGTAAGTGGAGTCCTCTCCCCATGTTCTTCCTTATCACTAGGACTGACTTGTGAGGTGAGAAAGCTCCACAAAGCACAGAATCTCAGTGTCACATGATCCTTAGGGTAAAGGGCTTCATGTGTCACAGATTACTTTTGCCACATTATATTCAATTTGCTTTTGGGGTAATCATCATATGGAATACATCTCTAAGATTTTAAAAGCTCCAAGTTGGATACTTAGCCCATAGAGGTTCAGTCTTAGTTCATTCCTCAGGTTGAAATAAATCCTCAAAACAACTTTGATTTCCATTTAGAAGTGCTAGATTATGATAGTCTAGGGAGTGATCCTACAGACTGATCCTTCTCGATAAAGGACACTGCATGTGACCTGGATACTTCATGACCCTGAAATGTGGCAATGTCACTAGGAGTTATAAAGTGATATCATCACACAGATATAAATTCTGTTTTGAAATTTTCTTTTTTATTTAAATAACATTTTTTCATTTATTTTACATACTGACCAAGGTTTCCCCTCCCTTCTCTCCTCCCAGTCCCCCCTTTACATCTACCCTCCTCCCCTTCCACTCCTCCTTCATCTCTATTCAGAAAGGGTCAGGTCTCTCAAGGGCTTGAACAAAGCATGGCACATCAAGTTGAGGCAGGACCAAGCTCCTCCCCTTGTGTCAAGGCTGAGGTGAGGTAATCCAGCATAGGGATCAGGTTCCTGGGGTTTTCCTTGATGCCAGGTTTCTCCCTAACCACAAATATCACCCCCATCAAGACTCCTCTTTCATTAATCTCCCCCTCAGTCCCGCCTCCAACCCTCTTCCTGCACCCAGCCTGCCCACCTCACTCCCTCAAGTTCCAATCCCTCCATGCCCCCACGTTACCCAGGAAATCTGTTATTTCCCCCCCCCCAGGGAAATCCATGCACCCTTCTTTGGGCCTTCCTTTTTATCTAGCCTCTCTGGAGCTGTGAATTGTAGGTTGTTTATCCTATATTTTACTCCTAATATCCACTTATGAGTGAGTACATGCCACTTTTGTCTTTCTGAGTCTGAGTTACCTCACTCAGAATCTCAGAATGATATTTTTCTAGTTTCATCCATTTGTCTGCAAATTTTATGAGGTCATTTTTTTAATAGCTGAGTAATACTCCATTGTGTATATGTACCACATTTTCCTTATCTATTCTTGGCTTGAGGAGCATCTAGGCTATTTCCAGGTTCTGCCTATTACAAATAATGCTGCTATGAACATAGTTGAGCAAGTGTCCTTGTGGTAAGATTGAGCATCCTTTGGGTATAATGCCCAAGATTAGTATAGCTGGGTCTTGGGGTAAATTGATTCCCAATTTTCTGAGTAACTGCCATACTGATTTCCAAATTGGCTGTACAAGTTTGCACTCCCACCAGCAGTGGAGGAATGTTCCCCTTGCTCCACATCCTCTCCAAAATAACTGTCTTCAGTGTTTTTGATCATGGCCATTCTGACAAGTGTAAGATGATATTTCAGAGTCATTTTGATTTGCATTTCCCTGATGACTAAAGATGCTAAGCAATTCCTTAAATGTCTTTTGGCCCTTTGAGATTTTTCTGTTGAGAATTATCTGTTTATCTCTATAGCCAATTTTTTAATTGGACTGTTCAGTATTTTGATGTCTAGGTTCTTGAATTCTTTATAAATTTGGAGATCAGCCATCTGTCAGATGTGGGGTTGGTGAATATCTTTTCCCATTCTGTATAATGCCTTTTTGTCTTATTGACCATGTCCTTTGCCTTACAGAAGCTTTTCAGTTTTAGGAGGTCACATTTATTAATTGTTGCTATCAGTGTCTATGATACTGGTATTATATTTAAGAAGTGATCTCCTGTGCCAATGCATTTTAGGCTATTTCCTACTTTTCTCTTCTACAGGTTCAATGTAGCTGGTTTTATGTTGAAGTCCTTGATCCACTTGGACTTGAGTTTTGTGCATGGTGATAGATATGAATCTACTTGCATTCTTCTACATGTCGATATCCAGTTATGCTAGCAGCATTTATTGAAGATGCTTTCTTTTTTCCATTGTATAGTTTTGGCTTCTCTGTCAAAAATCAGGTGTTCATGGGTGTGTGGATATAACACATAATTAGGGTCTTCAATTTAATTCTGTTGATCCATGTGTTCGTTTTTATGCCAAAACTTGAAGGAACACTTGAAGGAAATCAGAATTGGAAGCAGCCCTCTTTTGTTCTCACCGACTGCCACTAAAACTATAAACAGCCTTGTATTAGGGGAGTTCCTGCAGATTTCTCCAGCTGATTTGATTCCAAAGTGTTAGCACCTAGCTTTGATCTGCTTTTCCTGAGTGCTACCTTTAGTCTCTGTCCCTTCTGTTTGAAGTATGTAAATCTATCTGAGAGTTTCCTAGGGGTTCAAAACCTATTCAAAATTTGGTTGGCTGAGGACTTGCAAACTGAGATGTCTTCTAACTGAGAATTTTCATTTGCCATTTTTCCTTTGGGAGCTTAGATAAGAGGTTTTGGTATACAGAATTGACTTGCTAAAGGTGTGAATTGTGTAACAATTAAAAAGCTCTTTGCTAAGCAACAGAGACTGATCCCCCTGCAGCTGGAAAAAGCTAAAATTTCATCTGCCTCTGTGTCTTCCTCCCATGGACCCTCCTGAACCCACACCCAATATACAACATTTGGCACTCAAAGTGGGGCTTGAAGAAGACAGAGGGTCCAGACACTTAAGGACTGGCAGAAAGTTCACTGTAGCACGAATCTTAAAAGTCCTTATTAATAAAATCAAACTTGATGCCAGTTATTGGAGTGAATGCTGAAGATCAGAGAAACAGAACAGGCCACAGCTACCTCACCTTGCCAATTTCTCAGCTGATCCTGTTTCCTCAGACTGGAAGCCTTTGAGTCCTCATCCAGAATACATCTCAGCTGAACTGCTGCTAAAAGCCTAAAAGCTTAACCAGCCTCTAGTTCCTGTTCCTCATGCCTTATATACCTTTCTTCCTGCCTTTACTTCCTGGGATTAAAGGCTTGAGTCACCATGCCTGGCTGTTTCCAGTGTGGCTTTGAACTCACAGAGATCTGGGTGGATCTTTGTCTCCAGAGGGCTAGGATTAAAGGTGTGAGTGCCACCATTTTCTGGCCTCTATGTCTGTCTAGTAGCTGTTCTGTTCTCTGACCTCAGATAAATTTATTAGGGTGCACAATATATTGGGGAACACGGTATCACCACAGTTCACTGTCAGGGTAAGAGGACTCCAGGATTGGCAGAGCCATGGGGAAATTTAAACTCCCCATCTCAGGAGCAACAAAATGTACAGTTGCTAAAATGCTTGTTAAATGAAAAAGCTGTAACTGCACAATTTTTAAAGATCAAATAGAAGGGCTCCTGAAACAAAGAATAAATCAAGAAAAAAGGCCCTTCTCAATAAAGAAAAGGGAAAGAAAGGAAAGAAAAAAAGAAATCTTCCCACTACAGAAGAGGGAAGGAAAGGAAATAAAAGGAAATTTCTCAATGGAAAAAAAGGATTTTCCCAGTTAAAAAATATATTAAATATTAAATCAAGTCATAAAAATTAAAATGTTGTGAATGAAAAATAAAGAAAAGAAAAAAAAGCCAGCCCCCCCCCAGTAACATAGAAGAAGAAAAAAAGGAAGGCTTTTTCTGATATAAGAAAGTGAGGATGGCTGAAACTCAGAGCTCTCTGCCTGTCAGCTCTTTCAGAGAACACTCTGTCAGCACAGAGCTGTGGCATCTGAATTACAATTACAATGAATAACCGCAGGCAGCCTTACTGCTCCAGCCTGAAAAACACAGAAGTATGAGAGCTTAGAATTTTCTTGTTATTTGCTTAACTTTGGTTTAAATGTTTTTGTTTTTCCCTCAGAGTGGGAATAGCTCTATCAATGTCCCCTTCATGGGAAAAAGAAAAATTTAAGCAAGCCCAGCTTCTAGTAAAAAACAACTACAGTTAGGGCATCAAGTACTAAGTCAATGCTGTTTAAATTTCCAGAGGTATTTATTAGTCATTCATTGTATAAAGGATATTCTCTTCTCTTGATTGTCTAATTAATGTTTCAGTAAATGTTTAATTTTCATAGTAAATGAACTAAAAGAACAAAATTCATTATTTTAAACTATATTATTGGGTATGCTCTTGTCATCACTGAGAATTTGGTTATGCTTTTTAAGTTGCTTTCTGAAAATTCTTGGTGAAATTCTATAAAAATGTAACACCTGAAACAAAACAGGTTATTAGCATATTAGATCATGTGGTTACTAAGGCAAAAGCTCATTAAAAAAAATAATCTCTTACTGATAAAGAAGTTACAAAATTATTTTTCCACTAAATAAAATACAGGTAAATTGTTTTATACACACTATTAAAAACTGACAAGTTAGCCGGGCAGTGGTGGCGCACATACTGGACTCATTATACAGAAGAAGGATAAAATTTTAGAATGTATTTTCCTAGCTCACAAACAGAATAAAAAGTTAGAAAACCTACATAGAACTAATTATAAAGGGAAGAATAAGACTTCATCAATTGTCAGGAATGGATCCAGAAGAGATTGTAGTATGCTACACTAATGCTGAAATTGTGCAATTATGGGTGATGAATGATGACTGGTAAAAAGTGTGTAGTAATTTCTTAGGAAAAATTAACAACAAATATCCAAAAAGTAAGCAACTTCAGTTTATAAAAAGAACTGAATGGATTCTTCCCCACATAGTGAAAAGGGCACCTATTTCTGGGCCTCTTACATTTTATACTGATACAAATAAATTAGGAATGGCTAATTACAAAGCAAAAAATATCAGTAAAGTAATTCAATGTCCCTATGATTCAGTTCAAAAATCAGCGTTATATGCCATTGTGAGGGTTTTATTAGACTTTAATGAATCCCTTAATATAATTACTGATTCTCAATATGCAGAAATGGTTGTATTACATATAGAAACTACTGAACTTACTTGAAGCACGATCCTAATTAGTCTTAACAATCAACGAAACCCAGAGTCAGATATCGAGGGTGAAAGCTGATATATTATATCTGATCAGAGAAGCAGAACAGCCAGCCACCAGAGCCTTCTTACCTCTACAAAATCTGAAACAGAATGGTTTGGCCTGTCTCTGTGAATCCTCAGACTGAACTGTGCCTGAGATCCTATCTCCACCTACCTTATATTCTTGTCTCTACCTCCCTGGGGCTAGGATTAAAGGTCTGAGCCTCTCATGTGCTGGTATCAAAAGCTTGATCCCCTCAAGTGGTAGGGCCAAAGGCTTTAGCCTCCCACATGCTGAAATCAAAGACAGAATCCTTCCAAGTGCTGGGATTAAAGGTATGTGCCACCACTGCCTGGCCTCTATGGTTTAAATAGTGACTAGCTCTGCCTGTGATCTCCAGACAAGCTTTATTTGTTAGAACACAAACAAAATACCATACAATTCTGTTAATTCAGAATTAACTTTATTGTTTATATAACTACAACAGGCAATGCAAGAAAGGGATTGCCCACTTTATATTACCCATGTTCAATCTCACACTGGGTTGCCTGGACTATTAGCAAAAGGAAATGAAGAAATTGATCAATTACTGACAGGAAATGTATTAGAAGTTCCAGAATTTCATAAGAAATATCATGTTAATGTTATGCCCAGATAGTGGAGATATCCAAAAGACCACCACAAGACTGAATCCTGTATGTAAAAGCAAAGAGCCTTTATTTTCAAGCTCCAAGCTTGGACTCTGTCCAATACAGCAGCAAGAGTAGAGAGCCCCAAGCCCAGGCAGGGTGAAGTTTTTTGTTTTTTGTTTTTTTTTTTAATCATAGCAGACATTGGGGTAAGGGGATTTCCAGGGTTCAAGACCCTGATTGGCTGACATTTATTTGTCTGGGGGTATAGGTAATGTTTGGAATGTCAGGTATTTCCCCTTAGATGCAAGGTCTCCCTGGGTGGGATCAGCTTATGGCTTTTCCTGGGTCCAGGTATTGCCTGCCTGAAGCTGTGTCTGGGCTTCTAAGCATGTCATGACAGCTGTGTGGTCAAGCTGTCGTCCCCCCAACCCACAGTTAATAGTAGGGACTTAAGAAAAAAATTTTCCATTACACGGCAACTAGCTAAGGAAACTGTAAAAAACTGTCCTGCTTGCTCTTTGTCTAACCAAGTTCTTTTACCTACAGAAACTAATCCTAAAGGTATAAAAAAATAAAATAAAATCTGGCAAATGAATGTATTTCATTTAGTAGAATTTGGAAAATTAAAATATATTCATCATATCATGTTGGGCCCTGGCCCCTGCTCCTTGGGTAGCTGCTGCCTTGTTTGCTGATCTTCACCAGTTGTCCTCCCTACACTGATTTCCTGCCAGCTTCCTTCCTTAAAAACAGCTAACCACAGGTTCCTTGTTCTCTGTACCCTGCATAGTTGAGTAAACAGGTGGGGCATGAGATAGCAAACTTTTGCCCTCCCGGGTTTTCCCATTGTGCTGTTAGTCTGTATTTAACCCCCCCTCACCCTCCCACTTCCCTTCAATAAACGGCATTCTTTTGAGATTAATGACCTGCTGTCTTGTCTTTATTTAATCCTCAGCCCCTTGCTCGGACATAGTGAATGGGTTGTAGCATGGGCACTATAATACCACTGATACATACTCTGGATTTCAATGGGCATCTGCCTTATTTTTCTGAAAACACTGATTCTATAATCACACATTTAGTAGAAATAATGGCTGTAAGAGACATACCAATACAAATTAAAACTGATAATGCCTCATCTTATGTTTCCAGTAAAATGAAACAATTTTTGCATATTACAACATAAAACACATTACAGGGATACCATACAACCCTACAGGACAAGCAATTGTTGAAAGATCTAATCTCACTCTAAAGGAGATGCTTGTTAAACAGAAGGGGAATATGAGGACCCCCAGGAATAGACTGTACAATGCTTTACTAACTTTAAATTTTTAAACACTGATGAAACAGGGACAGCAGCTACTGAAAGGCATTGGACCATAGGGGAGAAAAAACTGCTGAATTAAATCAGCCTGTGTACTACAAGGATGCCTTGACATCAGTATGGAAAATGAGGAAAGTGTTAAGATGGGGCTGAGGGTATGCTTATGTTTCTACAGGAGACAAGAAGTTATGGATCCCATCAAAATTGATAAATTCCATCATGAGCAAGAGGAGTCTCTTGGATTCTACAGCTGCTGAGATGCCTCTGGGAAAGAAAAGATACAGAAGGCTTTTGGAGCAGACAGCTAATCCTCCCACCTGGCTACAGCTTAAGAATTTGTATGATAAAGGGGAGGAGATAATTCAAATGACTCAGAAACTTTTGAATGTTACAACTTTGTTCCTTGCTATCCAAGTCTATGGTAACTGTTCAGGTAACAGGGACTGATCATACTTACTGGGCCTTTGTTCCTAATCCTCCATTTAACTTAGCAGTAAGTAGAGGAGATATGGATATTCCTGTGGTGATTAATGAATCTTCTTAGCTACCTGGTCCTTATGACAACTGAGGTCCTGCTCAGCCAATGAAGGAAGGTAAAGAGATTATACTGTGGGAATACAAGGAATTCCTATTTGTATGGGAAATTGAATTCAATGTCTAAATATAACCTTTCAAATGTGCCTATCTATAAACAATACTATCCAAGATTATCATAATAAGTTTTTTTGTTTTTGTTTGTTTTTTTGTTTTTTGTTTTGTTTTTTTCTTTTTTTTTTTTTTGGTTTTTTGAGACAGGATTTCTCTGTGTAGCTTTGTGCATTTCCTGGATCTCGCTTTGTAGACCAGGCTGGCCTCGAACTCACAGAGATCCGCCTGTCTCTGCCTCCCAAGTGCTGAGATTAAAGGCGTGCGCCACCACTGCCTGGCTCTCATAATAAGTTTTATATGCTTCATGCATCTGGTTTTAAAGGACAAGCGACTAATGCTACTAGTTCCATAAGTCTGCCTTTCTGTGAGATGTGAATTACCAACAAGGAATCTGACTGAGTACATTGGCAACAATGTAAGAGTGAGAAACCTTGAGTGCTAATTAATTCTCCCATGGAGATGTCATTGATTGGAACCCTTATGGCTCCCCTCAAGGAAAATATTCTCACTCAGAGTTAAGACAGCAGTGGTATAGTTTGAATGGAAATGTAGGTATTAGTTCTTTTGTTAATGAACCTGTTCAACAGCATGTTGGAATGTCAAGCCCTTTCCTACAATCTGGCAATTCAATTCAGACTCACCTGTGGAAATTAGCAAGTGCCTTCTGCTCTCTTAAAGTGTGTGAGTGGGGGGAAAGTTAAACATTAAGGATGATAAATATGCCTTGTCTTTTAGACTAAATCAAAGCCATCGTTTTATGACATGTACACCAGCAAAATTACTTGCTACTGAAGGGTCCTGTACAATGGCACCCTAATAATTACAGCATCATTTGTGGATGTTGTACATATACTAATTCTACAATGTCTTTAAACTTAACCTCTGAAAGTTTACACATTCTTAGAGCAAGGCCAGCAATCTAGATATCAGTAAGCATGTCAAGGCCATGACAAGACTCACCTGTGATGATCCTGGTACAGAAGCTCACTGAAAAAATATTAAGAACACATCCAATGGTTGGACTGATTATTGCTGTTATTATAAGAATTATTGCATTGACTGCTATCACTACAATAGTTGGAGTGGCCCTTCATAAAGAAATTCATACTGTTGAGTTCGTTACAGACTGGCATAAATATTCTACAGAACTTTGGAGTAAACAAAATAAAATAAATAATGAAATAGTTCATGAAATAGCTGATTTGAGACAAGTTGTTATACTGTTGGGAGATAAGTTAGAAATATTAAAGAAGCAGATAAAATTAAAATGTGATTGGAATGTTAAATCCTATTGTATTATACCTTTAAAGTTTAATGAAAGCAAGTATGATTGGAGAAAGGCTAAGATCCATTTGGTGGGTCACCCTAGTTCTTCTCAAATTATGATTTACAGCAAGAAATTAAGGAAACTTTTACAAAAATGTTACCTGATATGACAGGAATGGATGTTATGAAAAACCTTGCATATACAATATAATTCAACCCTATGAATCACTTTAAGAGATTTCTTGTTTATCAAGTGGTACTCTTGTTCTAACAGTAGTAACCTTATTGGCTTTAAAATGTGTTTTGGCTTACTTATGTAAGATTGTAAATCCAAAAGAGAGAAAAGGCTGTATTTGCTGTAAAGCTACATAATCTCCAATATAACTGTTGCAAAGAAAGGAAGGGGGGATATGTTAGGGGAGTTCTTGCAGATTTCTAAGACTGGTTTGATTCCAAAGTGTTAGAACCTAGCTATGATCTGCCTTTTAAGAGTGCTAACTTTTGTCTCAGGTCACCTCTGTTTGAAGGGACCTTGTATGTAAATCTTATCTGAGAGTTAGTTAGAGGTTCAAAGCCTTTGCAAAACTTGGTTGGGGTAAGACTGACAAACTGGGATGCCTTCTAACTGAGAATTTGCATTTGACATTGTCCCTTTGGAAGCTTAGATAAGAGGTTTTGGTATACAGAATTGACTTGCTAAAGGTGTGAATTGTGTAACAAATAAAAAGTCCTTTGCTAAGCAACAGGGTCAGTCAGACAGAGTATGATCACCCAGCACCTGGAAAAAGCTAAAATTTCATCTGTCTCTGTGTCTTTTTAACATGGACCCTCCTGAACCCACAGCTGATATACAACTATGTGACACTGGTGAGCCTCACTAAAGCCCTGAGATCCTTACAACACTTTGAACATGAAGGAAGAAAGACTTCCTAGCTAACTCTCTTCAGAAGGAGGCAGTTGAGATGCACAGACAGGGACAGCACCTTTCCCATTGCCAGGGCATCACGAGGAACAACAGTCAGTTCTGTGTGTTTGTGCTCAGATCATACTGTGCATAAGCTTCCCTTATTTCCATAAACTGTTTTTGTTGCACATCTATGACACATCTGCTGTGTGGTATGAGTTCATAACTTTTTAATTACATAGGATTTGATTGTTTGATGACAATGGTATTTTTATTTCCTTTCTCCAACAAAGGTCCTCATGAATCCCCTTCTAGCCTTCACATTTCAAGCTGGAGAAATTCACACAAGGTCTTGGTCATATAGGAGTGATGATCTGTAGGGCAGGCAGGTGACATTGGGGTGGAATGCTGTCACTGTGGTAGCTGCATGTGCCCCTTGATGTGGATTAGATGCTGGATTCTCTAATCTACTGGGGACCATGCCCTGACACCATGCAGCACCTAAGACATCTGTGTCCTAACAGTGCTGAGTCAGCTACCTTGGGGGCTGGACACAGCCTGGAGTCCCACAGAGCCTCTGTCACCAGCAGTTGATACAGATAGACCAGACCAGCAGCAACAGAGAAAGTCCTCTTTTCTTCTCCCTCCCCTGCCGAAGTCCACTCAGGGCCTGGACTCAAACCAAGTGTGGAAGGAGTCCAGACCCTGCTCCATCTGCAGGTTAAAGCCCCAGGAACATGGGAGGGCTGAGTTCAGGAGTGTGGCCTGATGAGCAGAGGACACTGTGTGACCAGAGGATGGAATGGGAACACCACCGTGACATGGGAACACGATCAGAAACCTTTAGCACTCAGAAAAAGTACAGAGCAATTTGGCTGCAGGATCAAGAGTGCTGAGGTGGATCCATCTTCTTCCCTGTTGTGCATCATCAACTACACAGTTTACACTTCACAGATGTGTGCAGTTTAAGGGAAGGTGTCACTTTCTAAAGTGTGACTTTTGTCCCACTGATGGTAATATATATATTCTCATTTTCATCTAAGCCATCTATATTTGTGGTCATTCTATAATTTTCAGGTCACTATTTAAAGTAAAACCAACTGAACTGAACATTTGAATGGAACGCAGTTCCAATGAACATGTCTTCTGATTGCGGCAGAACACAGCCATGACGTGATGGGGAGAAGGCAAGATGGTGCATGAGGGATGGGCCCTCAGGGTCAGTCTGTGACATACTAGTAAGGGGACCTGAACCCAAGCTTTGGACTCCACACCTGTGAAAGATAACAAGACAAAAACTACTGAAAGCTTGTATGAACACAGAGAGAGAGAGAGAGAGAGAGAGAGAGAGAGAGAGAGAGAGAGAGAGAGAGAGAGAGAGAAACACAGACACAGTCAGACAGAGACAGAGAGAGAATGGGAGGGAATAGAATTCTGCATAGTGAACAAGGGCCTGAACATTCAATAACTGACTCATCTTAGACCAGATTCCTATTATGATGCTGATAGTCCAGGCTATGGTCAATACTGGCTATGACTTTCCACTTTAACAAAACTGAAGGGTAAATGAGGCTGTGGCAGAGGTTTCTGTCACCATCCCTGGCTCACTTAGTTACATTCTTCCTTATAGTCCCACAGGGGAGTTATTAACACAGTCTTTATCCAGGAGTGAGCAGGGTCCAGCCAAGGATGATGTCACTTGCCTCCAGTTCCTTCTGCACTTAACCAGCTACTGTCCCTTGGCCCATACGACCCAGACTGCAGCTGCATCTGATGGTGAGTCAATCCGACCAAGAAGAATGCACAGCACAGGTTGGTCCCTAGAGAATCTGTTCACTCTTCAAGGGGTTTGTTTTATCATTTATTGTCTATTTTGTATGTGGAGGAATAAATAATGTCTTCTTTTCTCTCATTTTTGGTTTTTTGAGACAAGATTTTTCTGTGAAAAATCTTCTGGTTCTGGTGTACAGAACTTGCTCTGTACACCAGGCTGGACTTGCAGTCTGAGATCTACCAGCCTCTGTCCCCCTAGTGCTGGGATTAAAGATGTGCACTACCACACCCAGCATCTTCCTAAAGCTTCCCTTAAGTGCTTTCTTACTGAGAATTTTTCTAAGTTAAGAATGAATGGAGCAATATATGTCACACACACACACACACACACACACACACACACACACACACACACCAGATTTGCTTTGATTTCATTGAAGGTCCCCTGCCACAATCTCACAAGTGCTAGGATTGTAGTAGGTATCTGCCAACACACTGCCCTTCCTTATGTGTTTTTAGCATTCATGTTAAAAACCATTAGTTACAAAATTGTCTCTTATGTGGTTAATTTCATTTCAAGTGTTGGCAATATTTAAGTGTTACAGTAAGGCAAACATAATTTTTTAAATCTTACTCTTGTCTTATCATATGAAACAAACTGTGGTTGATCTAAGCAGAAACTATACATTTTTCTGGGGAAATGGTGTTCCCCATAGAACCCAGGCAGGTACCCACTCTGTGCCTACTCAGAGGTAAAGCATTCATGCTGTGGGTTATTGTGTGATGTGAGGCAGACGCCCTGAGACCCTGAGCTTCTCCACTGTAAGGAAGAAAACATGGTGACTCCTATGGAAGCACAGGGTGGTTCAGGGATGCTGCTGCCTGGGGAGGATGCTTTGTCATTTCTCTGCCTTTACCGTAATACCCAATGTTAACATGCACCAAGCTGTTCACATGAAATCAAACACACAGAATGTGTAAGGGCAAGCCAGCTGCTGGTCCTGAGCCTTGTGCAGATGCCACATTCCTGATCTCCCTGCTCTCTGGGTGACTTGATGCCAGTGTTCTGCACTTAATGGAATGCACCACCTTCCCAGCACACCTCCTGCCCCTCACCTGCCCCTGACCTCCATTCACCCAGCAAACACTGGCCAGAGATTCTCATAGACAGTGGCAGCCTCCCTGGTCCTTGCTCTCTGTGTCCACAAATATCAATTAAGTCAGCAGGTGACCTTAAGGAGAATGAGGAAAGCTTAAATTTTAGAACATATGTAAGTTCCTTTCATGAATAAGCCTTTTTAAGATGGAAATCATTCATGTGTCTTCCTATCCTTCAGTTATTGTCTGTCTGTATCTCTGTCTGTCTCCTCCCATAGGTCTCAGGTTTTTCTGACATTTATATGAAGGCATCAAGGACCTGGCCACGTTTTCTGCTCCATCAGCAGCTTGGCAGATCACGGCTCTTTAAGGACTTCGGTTTCAGGTGTGTTTTGTGTTTTTGTTTTTAGAATCCCGACATAGATTAAAATGACCCTGAGACTTGTGATTGTTGTCTCAGCAGCCCCTCCCTTTAACTATGGCTAACATGTCAGAAAGGGGTGATTTCATTTCCTTTCTGTTGCTAAGAACTATCAAAATGTAATATCTACTAGTCAGAAAAAAAAAATTTTACAAATCTCCTCTCCTTGAGAAATACATGAGGAAGAGGCGATCACTGAGCCTTGTCAGAAAGGCTTGCTACATTCTGTCTGCTGCTGTTTCTCACTCTGTTGTACCTGTTTAAACCTTCAAATTTAATTCACATATCTACTATTTTCCCAGCACAGATGGACACTAACCTTGTTTAATGAAATTAAAGTTAATGTGTCCTTGGATATACAGACATACAGACAGACAGACAGAAATAAGCATATACATATGTATATATAATTGCCTCTAACACAGAGGCCAACTGTGAGCATGGAGCAGGTGGAACGCTAAACCACTCTCAGGGACATCTCGTGGCTGTGTTCTCTCTACTTCTCAAACTCCTGGAAGAAGTGGCTGATAGATGCTGCTGCCACAGATTGACCTGGCAACCAGCAATGACTGCTGAATCCTCTGCCTCCTGCTGAAGTTTAGAGTCAATGGTTGACCCTGTGAGGAGATCAACTTGGTGAAGCAGAGACCAGGAAAAGGTGAGACTTCCCATTATCTCAGTCTAACCAGCATTGGATGAGCAAGCATGTTCTATGTATTATATCTACAGTTTCATATGACTATGTTTACATGAATGAATACGTAAATCTTTAAAAACAACCATTTATCAAGAAACTTCAAATTCAATTTTAATTAGACCATGTACAGTTTTCATTTAGTATCTTATACAGTATAATTTTTAAAACAACGTTCTTCAATGAACACTAAAATGGAGAGGGCATTTCAGTGTGTTAATATTATAATCAACTCTGAAATGATTATTAAGAATAACTTTATTCATTAATTTTCTAATAAAGTGTCTGCTTATTTGCATTTGTCTTTCACTGGATTTTGTCTCTTTTGGTCAATAATTCACACCTTCTGTAAGTAGCCAAAAATTATCATGCAAATTTTAAGAACTTATTAATAGAGGTCACTATTAGTCATCAAAAAAGAGCATGGCCATGAACTATGGTAGCTCTACTCTGAGTTATGATATAACTTTTTTTAAATCTTTAAATTATAGTTAGATTATCATTCTCTGAACTAAAGGCCCAAGGAACTTTAACAGTACACTAGGCTTGTGCTCATATCAGTAAGGAGCCACTAACAACAAAGCATTATCGATTGCCTTGGAGACACCTATGGACATCACCACCTGGATGAGCAACTACACTGGACAGTCAGATTTCACATTGGTTGGATTCTTCAGTCAATCCAAACACCCTGCTCTGCTTGCTGTGGTCACATTTGTGGTTTTCCTGATGGCCTTGTCTGGGAATGCCCTCCTGATCCTTCTAATAATCTCTGACAACCGCCTCCACACACCCATGTACTTTTTCATCAGCCAGTTGTCCCTCATGGACATGATGTACATTTCTGTCACTGTGCCCAAGATGCTCATTGACCAGGTCCTTGGAAGCCACAAGATTTCAGCTGTAGCCTGTGGGATGCAGATGTTTCTCTATGGGACACTAGCAGGTTCAGAATTTTTCCTTTTGGCTGCCATGTCTTACGACCGCTATGTGGCCATCTGCCATCCACTCCGTTATCCTGTTCTCATGAACAGCAGAGTGTG
Organism: Peromyscus eremicus; assembly: GCF_949786415.1. NCBI lineage: Eukaryota > Metazoa > Chordata > Mammalia > Rodentia > Cricetidae > Peromyscus > Peromyscus eremicus. The sequence continues at coordinate 41,657,807 of NC_081423.1, read as the reverse complement.
TCTCCTCCTGATGTCTGTCTGTTGGTTCCTGGGATCCTTGGATGGCTTCATATTCAGCACTGTCACTATGACCTTCCCATTCTGTGGATCCCATGAGATCCATCACTTCTTCTGTGAGATCCCCGCTGTGACAAAGCTCTCCTGCTCAGACACCTGGCTCTATGAGACCCTCATGTACCTGTGCTGTGTGCTCATGCTTCTCATCCCTGTGACAGTCATTTCAAGCTCCTATTCATCCATCCTCCTCACTGTTCACAGGATGAACTCAGCAGAGGGCAGGAAGAAGGCCCTGGCCACCTGCTCCTCCCACATGACTGTGGTCATCCTCTTCTATGGTGCTGCTGTCTACACCTACATGCTCCCTGCCTCCTTCCACACCCCTGAGAAGGACATGATGGTGTCTGGGTTTTACACGATACTCACACCTCTGTTGAACCCACTAATCTACAGTCTTAGGAATAAGAATGTCACAGAGGCCCTGAAGAAACTGTTGGGTGTGGAACCCTCTTTCAAGAAACAGTAAAGTAAGTAATTTGGAATGGACAGGTTCTTCTCCTTGTCTCTGCATATCTGTTGATCTAGGTCTCATGCTGACATTATTCCTCATCCATCATGTCTGATTGCATAGCCAGCCCTTTTGAAGAATTCTTTCTCTATTCTGAAAATTTCTTCATTGATATACTCCTTGTACATTCTTTAATTTTGTCCTGCAAATGTCACATTTTTGAAGTTGATAGTGGCTGTTTGATTTTATGCGACAATAGTCTTCTCATTTAAAAGTTGTCATACTGAGGAATAAATGGTCATGAGGTGGTCAACTGATAAATGATAGAGTGAGTTGGAAGTCAAGTGCTTAACAATGTTAAGAAGATGTGAATGGAGATCAAAGACATACTGGATTAATTCTGTGTGATTTCTTGATAATTTATGTATATTTGAAATTAGATAAAATAAAGAGCAAGATATAGCTTTATTCCTTCAGCCCCTGTATCATTATATAGTGAAAATAATATTAAAAGAAATTAAAACCTGGATTGTATAAGTGGCTGGTAGGGCTTCAAATAGTCAGTGTTGCTGTGTTTGTGTATAAATGTACTCATGTATTTCTCAAAACCAAACATAGCTCTCAATCAAGGGAATGGGGTATAGCTTATTCCTGAGTCTATTGTGAGTGACCACGGCCCAGGAACATGGACTCAGGTTGTCACCAATGACATGGTCCAAAGTTTCACAGAAAATTACAAAGCACACACAAGTCAGAAGTTACAACTCAAGGCATTATTCAACTACACTTTAGGAGACATCAGTGGATCAGGGTGTAGTAAAGTAGGAAACTATGGTTTCTGGTGGCATGGAAAGTTTTTGATTTGGAAAAAGCTATCATTCTGATAAGCCAATATATTCCAAAAGGTTTCACCTAATAGGCACAGGGATGTTGGCTCAGAACCCAATGAACGTCTGGCAATGAACGTCTCCTAAGGGCACTAAGATGGGCTGTGATAATTGCTTTGTATCTGTAATGTTCTAAGGCTTCATAATCACAGGTATTCTAATCAGTTGGCCAGTTACAGAGTCTTTAACATGTGCATGGATTTGTCCTCTGGGAACTTCAGTGTGGTATCCTCTGTTGACCAAGCAGCACATCTGCTACATGAAGAGTCCAAGTGCTGTTTTATGCCCCATGGTGAAGAAGCTCATTGCTAGGATACAGGACAATCAGGGCTGCAGTCTTTAGGAGAGAGAGGTAGCTGGTGCAGCCATTCTTACCTGGGACTAATTTATTCCTGGTCTCTATCTATATCTGACATAGCATTTCTAAGTGACATGTTACAGGAATGTTATACCTGAAGTTGAATTAACATTTCCATGTGACACACTACAGCAATGCTATACCTGAAGTTATATATCGAGAACACAGTGTGGCCTCAGAAAGTAAAAGTAGCAAATGAAAGAAATGGGTTTCTTTCCTTCTTTTTTGAAAAGGTAACAATTCCTTAATTTTTATTCCTAGTACCACTACTACAAGTTTCAGGCTAATATTCCTGATATAATGAAAAGACAAAGACAAAGACAAGCTACAGCAGGTGTACATCTAATCGACATCACATTTCATCAATCATAGCTGCACTTTTTGCAAACTGTGCCTGTGACCATTCTGAGAAGAATCCTGTTTCAGTTGAATTTTATGACACATCCACTGTGTGTCATGGGTTCATAACTTTTAATTACATAGGATTTGATTGTTTGATGACACTTGTAAATGGAGGCTTTTTTCTGTTCTTCCCCATTCTGCAGTCACTTCCCAAATCATCACTCAGAGGCTTCTATTACTGATAACTGCTTGGCCGGTGGCTCACGCTTATTACCAACTAGCTCTTACATTTAGATTAACCCATATTTCTATGTATTTGCTACGTGGTTTGCTACATGGTTGGTGGCTTATTACCTCGTTCTCTACATATCTTGCTTCCTCTGAGGTTGGCTGGCTTCTGCTCCAACTCCACCCTTCTTTATTTCTGACCTCAGTTTGATTGTACTGCCTTAGCTTATCTTGTCTCGCCATTGGCCAAAATTGCTGAATTATCAACCAATGATAGCAACACACATTCACATCCTACAGAAGGACATCCCACAAAAGACACTATCATTTTTTCCCTTCTCCAACTAAGATCCTCAAGAATCAGTTTCCAGATCTCTCAAAACCTTCACATTTCAAGCTGGAGAAGTTCATGCAGGACATGGGTCAAACAAGAGTGATGATCTATCTGTAGGGCAGGCAGGTGACATTGGAGTGGAATGTTGTCACTTTGGTAGCTGCATGTGCCCCTCGATGTGCATTAGATGCCGGATTCTCTAATCTACTGGTAGCCATACCTTGACAACATGAAACCTAAGACATGTGTTCCTAAAGGTGCTGAGTCAGTTACCTTGGGTGCTGGACACAACCTGGAGTCCCACAGAACCTCCGTCACCTACAGTTGATGCAGCTAGACCAGACCAGTAGCAACAGGAAAAGACCACTTTTCTTTCCCCTCCCTTGCCGAAGTCCACTCAGGGCCTGCACTCAAACCAAATGTGGAATGAGTCAAGATCCTGCTCCATCTGCAAGTTAAAGCCCTGGGAACATGGGAGGGCTGAGCTCAGAAGTGTGGCCTGATGAGCAGAGGACACTGTGTGACCAGAGGATGGAATGGGAACACCACCATGACATGGGAACATGATCAGAAACCTTTAGCAGTCAGAAAAGTACAGAGCAATTTGGCTGCAGGATCAAGAGTGCTGAGGTGGATCCATCTTCTTCCCTGTTGTGCATTGTCAACTACACAGTTTACACTTCACAGATGTGTACAGTTTAAGGCAAGGTGTCACTTTCTAAAGTGTTACTTTTGTCCCATTGATGGTAATATAAATATTTTCATATTCATCTAAAACATTTGTATTTACAGTCATTCAATAATTTTCAGGTCACTATTTAAAGAAAACCAACTGAACTGAACATTTGAATGGAGTGCAGATCCAATGAACATGGCTTCTGACTGACAGCAGAACACAGTGATGACATGATGGGGAGAAGTCAAGATGGCGCATGAAGGATGGGCCTCAGGTCATCTGCAACACACTAGTAAGGGAAACTAAACCCCAAGCTTTGGACTCCATGCATATGAAAAATTACTGTGGGGCCCAGGGTAGCTGAGCCACACAGCCGCCATGACAGGTTTAATAAAAAATCAGCTAAAAAAAATAGGCCTGAGTTTCAGTTTACTGGCAGGCAGCATGCAGATCTAGGAAAAGCCATAAGCTGGCCCTACCCAGGGAGGGCCAGCATCTAAGGGGAAATGTCTGACACTGCAAATATTCCAAATGTTAGATAAGAACATCAGATGCCTGAGCCCAGCACACACCTATTCCCCTTTGCCAAGACAAATGGCAGCCAATCAGGGTCCTGAACCCTGGAAAACCTCTCACCCCAACCTCTACTATGATAAAAACCCTACCCCCAACTCCTCCCAGGCTTGGGGCTCTCTGCTGTCACCACTGCTTTAGACTGACAGAGAGACCAAGCTTGAGCTTGAGATAAAGGCTCTTTGCTTTTACATATGGTATTCGGTCGTTGTGGTGTTCTTTTGGGGGGTTCTTCATATCTGGGCATAACAATAACATGTCACAAAATCTGCTGAAAGTTTACACAAATACATACAGAGAGAGAGACAGAGACAGAGACAGAGACAGAGACAGACAGAGACAGACAGAGACAGAGACAGAGAGACAGAGACAGAGGCAGAGACAGAGACAGAGAGAGAGAAGAAAGATGGAGAGAGGATAGATTTCTGCATAGTGAACAAGGGCCTGAACATACAATAACTGACTCATGTTAGACCAGATTACTCTTTATGATGGTGATAATCCAGGCTATGGTTAATACTGGCTATGACTTTCCACTTTAACAAAACTGAAGGGTAAATGAGGCTGTGGCAGAGGTTTCTGTCACCATCCCTGGCTCACTTAGTTACATTCTTCTTTAAAGTCCCACAGGGGAGTTATTAACACAGTCTTTATCCAGGAGTGAGCAGGGTCCAGCCAAGGATGATGTCACTTGCCTCCTGTTCCTTCTGCACTTAACCAGCTACTGTCCCTTGGCCCATATGACCCAGGCTGCAGCTGCATCTGATGGTGAGTCGACCCGACAGGAGAGAACACCCAGCACAGGGTGGGCCCTAGACAGTCTGTTTGTTCTTCAAGGGGTTTGTTTTATCATTTATTGTCTGTTTTTATGTGGAAGAAAAATATTCTGCCTTCTTTTCTCTCACTTTTGGTGTTTTGAAACAGGGTTTTTCTTTGGAGCCCTGGCTGTCCAGAACTTGGTTTGTAGACCAGGCTGCCCTTGAACTGAGAGATCTACATGCCTCTACCTCCCTAGTGCTGGATTAAAGGAGTGCACTACCACACCCAGCATCTTCCTAAAGCCTCACTTTAGCAATTCTTACTGAAATTTTTTTCTAAGTTACCAATGAAAGTGTATATGTTAAACACACACACACACACACACACAGAGAGAGAGAGAGAGAGAGAGAGAGAGAGAGAGAGAGAGAGAGAGAGAGAGAGAGAGATGAAACTTGCCTTGATTTCATTGCTGTTCACCTACCCCAGTCTCACAAGTGATAAGATGTAGTAGGCATCTGCCAACACCCCACCCTTCCTTCTGTATTTTTGGTGTTCATATTACAATCCATTAGTTTTCCAAAATTTTCTTTTTTGTTGTTCATTTAACTCTAATTGTATGTAATATTTGAGGGTTAAATAATGCCAAATAATCTTAATCTTATTTAAGTATTATCATATGGAACAGACTGTGGGTGGTCTAAACAGAAACTATGCATTCCTGGGGAAATGGTGTTCCCCATAGAACCCAGGCAGGTACCCACTCTGTGCCTACTCAGAGGTAAAGCATTCATGCTGTGGGTTATTGTGTGATGTGAGGCAGATGCCCTGAGACCCTGAGCTTCTCCACTGTAAGGAAGAAAACATGGTGACTCCTATGGAAGCACAGGGTGGTTCAGGGCTGCTGCTGCCTGGGGAGGATGCTTTGTCATTTCTCTGCCTTCACCGTGAGTAATACCCAGTGTTAACATGCACCAAGCTGTTCACATGAAATCAAACACACAGAATGTGTAAGGGCAAGTGTGGTGGTATTGTGTTCCCCAAAATATTGTGCACCCTAATAAATTTATCTGGGGTCAGAGAACAGACAGCCACTAGATACAAAGGCTAGAAAATGGTGGCACTCACACTCTTAATCCTAGCATTCCAGAGACAGAAATCCCTCTGGATCTCTGTGAGTTCAAGGCCACATTGGAAACAGCCAGGCATGGTGACACACGCCTTTAATCCCAAGTAGCGAGGCTTTAATCCCAGGGTGTGATGGTAGAAGGCAGAAAGATATATAAGGCGTGAAGACCAGAAACTAGAAGCATTTGGCTGGTTAAGCTTTCAGGCTTTCGAGCAGCAGTTCAGCTGAGATTCATTCTGGATGAGGACTCAGAGGCTTCAGGTCTGAGGAAACAGGATCAACTGACGAACTGGTGAGGTGAGGTAGCTGTGGCTTGTTCTGTCTCTCTGATCTTCCAGCATTCACCCTAATACCTTGCTCAGGTTTGTTTTTATTAATAAGAACTTTTAAGATTCCTGCTACAGGCAAGCCAGCTGCTGGTCTTGAGCCTTGTGCAGACACAACCTTCCTGATCTCCCTGCTCTCTGGGTGACTTGATGCCAGTTTTCCACACTTAACAGAGTGCACCACCTTCCCAGCACACCTTCTGCCCCTCACCTGCCTCCTGATCCCCACTCACCCAGCAAACCCTGGTCAGGGAATCTCATAGACTGTGGCAGATTCCCTGGTCCCTCTTCACTGTGTCCACAAATATGAATTAAGTCAGCAGGTAATCATAATGTGAATGAAGAAAGCTTAAGTTTTAGAACATATGTAAGTTTCCTTTCATGAATAAGCCTGCTTAAAATGGAAATCCATCCTTTGTCCTCCTATCCCTCAGTCTATTTGTCTGTCTGCATCTCTGTCTGTCTCCTCCCATAGGTCTCAGGTTATTCTGACATTTATATGAAGGCATCAAGGACCTGGCCATGTTCTCTGCTCCATCAGCAGCTTGGCAGATCATGGCCCTTTAAGGACTTCGGTTTCAGGTGTGTTTTGTGTTTTTGTTTTTAGAATCTTGACAGAGATAAAAATGATCCTGAGGCTTGTGATTGTAGTCTCAGCAGCCCCTCCCTTTAACTATTCCTAACATCTCAGAAATAAGAGACTTAATTTCCTTTCTATTGCTAACAGTTATCAAACTGCCATATCTACTAGTCATAAATTTTAAAAAAAAACTTTACAAATCTCCTCTCTTTGAGAAGTATATATGGAAGAGGCGTTCACTGAGCCTTGTCAGAAAGGCTGGCTACCTTCTGTCTGCTGCTGTTTCTCACTCTGTTGTATCTGTTTAAACCTTCAAATTTAATTCATATATGTACTATTTTCCCAGCACAGATGGACACTTACTTTGTTTAATGCAATCAATTAATGTATCCTTGAATATACATACATACATACATAAATACATATAGATAGAGAGACAGACAGACAGAAATACATACACACATTACATATATATACGTTTGCATCAGACATAGAGGCAGACTGTGAGCATGGAGCAGGGCGACTATCAGGGACATGTTATGGCTGTCTTCTCTCTACTTCTCAGACTCCATGAAGAAGTGGCTGACAGTCCATAGTGATGCTGCTGCCACAGCCTGGCCTGACAACCAGCAGTGACTGCGGAATTCTCTGCCTCCTGCTGAAGTTTGAGCCAATAGTGGACCTTGTGAGGAGATGAACTTGGAGAAGCAGAAACCAGGAAAGAGTGAGACTTCCCATTATCTCAGTCTAACCAGCATTAGAAGAGCAAGCATGTTCTATGTATTATATCTATAGTTTCATATGACTATGTTTATGTAAATATATATTGAAAGAACATTTATCTAGCAAAACAAACATCTGTAAGAAATTTCTAATTCAATATTAAATGGAGAGTACGCTTTTTTCAACTATGATCTCTTACCATATTATTTTAAAACCCACATTATTCAATGAGTATAAAAATGGAGAGTGCATCTCATAATGTGTTAATTATTTAAAGCAAATTCAAAATTATTCTTAAGAATAACTTTATTCATTAACCTTCTTAATAATGTGTTTGCTTATTTGCATTAGATTTTACTTGGATTTTTTGGTTTGTTTCTTTTGGTTAGTGATTTTTGTTAGTAGAAAAAATTACCCTGAAAATTTCAAGAACTTTTTGATAAAGGACAGTATTTTTCATCAAGAAAAATCATGACCATGAACCATGGTAGCTTTAGTCTGAGTTGTAATGACTGTAAACACAGGTGTGAATTCTTGTTTTTTTAAATGGCTTAATTTAGGTAGATTGTGAATCACAGATCTATAGGCCAAAAGAACTTTCTTAGTACATTAGGCTTCTGCTCATATCAGTAAGGAGCCACTAACCCTAAAGCATTCTTGGTTGCCTAGGAGACACCCATGAACATCATTATCTGGATGAGCAACTACACTGGACAGTCAGATTTCACCCTGGTGGGATTCTTCAGTCAATCCAAAAACCCTGCTCTGCTTGCTGTGGTCACATTTGTGGTTTTCTTGATGGCCTTGTCTGGGAATGCCCTCCTGATCCTTCTGATAATCTCTGACACCCGCCTCCACACACCCATGTACTTTTTCATCAGCCAGTTGTCCCTCATGGACATGATGTACATTTCTGTCACTGTGCCCAAGATGCTTATGGACCAGGTCCTTGGGAGCCACAAGATCTCAGCTGCTGCCTGTGGGACACAGATGTTCCTATACCTGACACTAGCAGGTTCAGAATATTTCCTTTTGGCTGCCATGGCTTACGACCGCTATGTGGCCATCTGCCATCCACTCCGTTATCCTGTCCTCATGAACCGTAGAGTGTGTCTCCTCCTGATGTCTGTCTGTTGGTTCTTGGGATCCCTGGATGGCTTCATACTCACTCCTGTCACCATGACCTTCCCATTCTGTGGATCCCATGAGATCCATCACTTCTTCTGTGAGGTCCCCGCTGTGACAAAGCTCTCCTGCTCAGATACCTGGCTCTATGAGACCCTCATGTACCTGTGCTGTGTACTCATGCTTCTCATCCCTGTGACAGTCATTTCAAGCTCCTATTCATCCATCCTCCTCACTGTTCACAGGATGAACTCAGCAGAGGGCAGGAAGAAGGCCCTGGTCACCTGCTCCTCCCACATGACTGTGGTCATCCTCTTCTATGGTGCTGCTGTCTACACCTACATGCTCCCTGCCTCCTTCCACACCTCTGAGAAGGACATGGTTGTGTCTGTGTTTTACACAATACTCACTCCTCTGTTGAACCCACTAATCTACAGTTTTAGGAATAAGAATGTCACAGATGCCCTGAAGAAACTGTTGGGTGTGGAACCCGTTTTCAAGAAACAGTAAAGTAAGTAATTTGGAATGGACAGTTTCTTCTCCTTGTCTCTGCACATCTTTAGATCTAGCTCTCATGCTGATGTTATTCCTCATTCATCATGTCTCATTGCATAGTCAGCCCTTGTGAAGAATTCTTTCTCTATTCTGAAAATTTCTTCACTGATATACTTCTTGTATATAAAGCATCTTCATTTCCATCCTTTCAATGTTACATTTTATGAATTGATAGTGGTTGTTTAATTTTGTGTGACAATAGTCTTATCATTCCAAAGGTATGGCATATTGAGAAATAAATGGTCCTGAGGTGTTTAACTGAATAAAGATAGAGTAAGTTGGAAGAAGAGTGGTTAACAAGAATTGAATGAAGATAAATGACATATTGAATTAATTGTGCTCATTTTCTTGATAATTTATGTATATTTCAAATATGATAAAAATAAAAAGCAAGATACAGTTTTATCCTTCAGCTCCTTTGTGTGGTATAATAAATATGGTCCAAAGAAATTAAAATCTGGGTAGTACAAGTGGACCAGAGTGTTTCAAATTGTCAGCATAGCTGTATTAGCATGTAAATGTACTCATAAATGCTTCAAAACCATACATAGCTCTAACTTCAAGGGAATGCGGTATAGCTTATCCCTGAACCTAATGTGAGTGACTATGGCCCAGGAACATGGACTCAGGTTGTCCCCAATGACATGGTCCAAAGTTTCATGAAAAGTTGCAAAGCACACAGAAGTCATAAGTCATAACTCAAGGCATTTTTAACTACACTTGTGGAGACATCAGGAGTTCAGGTTGTAGCAAAGTGGGACCATCTGTGCTATGATTCTCTGATGCAGTCTGGTGACATGGAAAGCTTCTACTTCGAGTAAGCCATTTTGATAATCAATACATTCCAGAAGATTTCACCTGATAGGCACAGGGATGCTGCCTCAAAAACTGTAGGTAGCAATGAATGACTCCCGTGGGTGCTCTAGACACTTGGGATCATTTGGCTTTGCACCTTAATGTTCTAACACTCCATAAGAACTCCATGGGTGTTGTATTCAGTTTGTCAATCTTGCAGAATTTATTTTTGTTTTTGTTTGTTTGTTGGAGAATATTATTTTAAGGTGTGCTAGTTTTTGTTTATGTTATATTTGTTTAACTCTGTGAAGCTCTGTTGCTGTGCCTGTCTAAAATACCTGCTGGTCTAATAAAGAGCTCAATGGCCAAGAGTAAGGCAGGAGAAAGGATAGGTGGAGCTGGCAGGCACAGAGAATATATAGAAGGAGAACTCTAGGAGGAAGAGGAAGGAGCAAGAGAGGAAGGAAGAGGACCTCAGGGGCCAGCCACCCAATTACACAGCCGGCCATGGAGTAGGAATAAGTGTAAGATTTACAGAAGTAAAAGAATGGGAAAAGCCCAGAGGCAAAAGGTAGATGGGATAATGTAAAGTTAAGGAAATTTGGCAAGAAACAAGCCAAGCTATGGCTGGGCATTTATAATTAGAGATATGCCTCTTTCTGTGATTTATTTGGGAGCTGGGTGATGGGTCCCACAAAAGAGCTGATTGTTGTCTGTTTGTTTTTTGTTTGGTTTTGTTAATCTTTATCAAGTCTATGGTTTTATCCTCTGGGAACCTCAGTGTGGTGTCCCCTGTTGACCAAGCTTCACATTTGGTACATGAAGAGGCCATGTGTTCTCTTGTGACCTGTGGTGAGGAAGCTCATTCCTAGGAGTCAGGACAATCAGGACAGCACTCTTTATAGGAGAGAGAGGTAGCTGCTGCAGCCATTCTGATCTGGGACTGATTTGTTCCCATTCTCTGTATCTGACACAACATTTACATATGATATGTTACAGGAATGTAATACCTGACATTAAATTGTAAAGAAAGTAAATGTAGCAAATGAGAGAAATGGGTTTCATAATTGATCAAAATTAAAATCAACTTTCAACAAGGCTTCCTGTATGTTTCCTCTCTGCCGTTTAGTTATTTGTACTTTATGAATTATTTTGTTTGATGATTAGAATATTTTAAATAATTTCATTTCTCATAAGTCTGCTTTCTTTTAGTCTGTCTGATTTCATTGCTGTAACTTCATAGGGAGTGGCTAGTTCTAATTTTAAGAAAGGTTGTTCTTCAGTTTCTAAATCTTTGTCACACTTATTTATAGGTTGTATTTTGATTTGTTTTGTTACATTAATATTACATCTGATGGAGTACTTGGGAGATAAATATAAAACCACACTGTAGAAGAAATCAGAAAACATGGTATCATTTTTACTTCTTTCCTAACAGAACTATCTTTTCACCATGTATCAAATATTATTGAGGTTAAGGATAGAAAGAAGAAGCCAAATTCATGAGAAGCTGGAATTCCATAGGTTATTGTGGACATAACTCAATCATTCATTTCACAATCAGAAAGAGAAATGCTATGTTTAAAGTGATGTACTGTTCCTTTGTAATCCTTCCACCTCCAGAACCAGTCATTATCTAGAGGTCTTTTCTCATACAAATCCTCATTTCTGAAGGGTAATTACATGTCATCTCCTTTCCTGAAGCAGCCACTACTGTTCCTTTATTATATCTAACAATTTCACCTAAAAATACCATCAATTCTACAGCCACACCACCCTGGGTTCATCACTTTCATGTCTCACTGTGAAGGATAAAGGAGTCCATCAGGTGGAGGTGACTGTAAATCCTTCAAGAAATTCTAGTCACTGTTGCCCCCTTGCCAAGAAAACAGCCCCCTGTGACACCAGTGAAAACCAGTCATAAGCCCACCCTGTACCGACTGGGAACAGGTAAGACCTCATCTCTGGACTGGACAGACCCAGTCCCTAACCCCTAGGCCCTGGGGGCACATTGTGTGCCCATCCCCCAAGCCATTGGAGCCCCATGGACAGGCCAGCTGCCTCTTTCTCCACCCCTCACCAAGAAAGAGCCCCCTGAAACACCAGTGAAAACCGGAGTCATAAGCCCAACCTGCACCATTTGGAAACAAATGAGGCCCTATCTGTGGACTGGGCAGACCAGGTCTCTAGCCCCTAGTGTGGGGATTCTGCAGAGCTCCATCTGCATGACTGCACATGCACAGTTCAGGAGCTAGACAAGGGGTCTTGGGTCTTATGTCATTAGTATGATCTGGTGATTACATATGCACCACATGGTCATACAATCTGCGCATGCGTGTTACAGCTCTGTAAATCCACCTGAGTCTTAAAGAGCTGTGACTCAGACTCCACCCCCTCTCTGTTCTGTTCTCTCTTTCCCCCACCATCTTTCTCTCTCTCTCTGCACATGTTCCTCCCCCAGGCATGGTTCTCTTACCCCCCATACACACCTCTTTTTCTCCTAATAAAGCTCTGATACTGATACTTGGTTTTGTCATGACCATGAACTTTCTGTGCAGTAACCAGCGCTGGTAACCAGTGCTGTCTATCATTCTTGCACCTGGCCCCCAGGGGCACATTGTGTGCCCCTTCCCCGAGCCATTGGAGTCCCAGGGACTGGACATCTGCCTCTTTCCCCATCCCCTCACCAAAAACACAGCCAGCCCCCTGTGACACCAGTGACCACCAGAGTCATAAGCCCACCCTGCACCAACTGGGGACAGGTAAGACCCTATCTCCAGACTGGGCAGACCAAGTCCCTAGCCTCTCTGCCCCAGAAGCATATTCCACTTCCCTCCACTAAAGCCCTGGAGCCCCAGTGACCCACCAGCGGCCTCCTCCCCTACTCCCTCACCAAGAAAACAGGCCCACCCTGCACTGATTAGGAATAGCTGCTCCTTGAGACAGAGCCAACTGGTGCCCATCAGACTAAGATCTGCTCAATGGGAAAAAGAATCCACCAGCACCAACTGGACATAGAGCCTAGATTAGACCAAGAGCTCCCATGAGACCAAGAGTATCAATTGGACCAAAAGAGGCTCCCTCAGACACAGACACCACTTGCATGGAGTGGAGGAAGAGATGGGTAGACTGCAGTGCAAAAATACAGTCAACAACATAAAGATCAATATGACACCATCAGAACCTAGTGGTGTTACATCAGTAAGACCTGAACATCCTAAAGCAGAAGAAGCAGAAGATATCGACCTTAAAAATGACTTTAAGAAGACGATAGAGGTCTTTAAAGAGGAAATGAAAATTTCCCTTAAAGAATTCAAAGAAAAACAAAAAATTGGAAATAATCAATAAATCCCTTAAAGAAAGCCAAGAGAAAGCAATTAAACAGGTGAATAAAACAGTCCAAGATTTGATAACTGAAATAGAGGCAATAAAGAAGACACAAATTGAGGGAATGCTGGAAGTGGGAAATCTGAGTAAATGAACAGGAACTACAGATGCACGCATCACCAACAGAATGCAAGAGATGGAAGAAAGGATCTCTGGCATTGAAGATACAATAGAGGAAATAGATTCATCAGTCAAAGAAAACACTAAGCCAATAAAGTCATAGCACAAAATGTCCAGGAAAATTGGGCCACCATGAAAACACCAAACCTAAGAATACTAGGGATAGAAGAAGGAGAAGAATACCAACTCTAAGGGACAGAAAATATATTCAACAAAACCGTAGAAGAAAAACTTTCCCAACCTAAAGAAGGAAATGACTATGAAGGTACAAGAAGCTTACAGAACACCGAATAGACTGGATGCCCCCCCCCAAAAGTCCCCTCGCCACATAATAATCAAACCACTAAACATACAGAATAAAGAAAAAATACTAAGAGCTCCAAAGGAAAAAGGCCAAGTAACATATAAAGGCAGACCCATCAGAATAACACCTGACTTCTCAATGGAGACATTGAGGGCCAGAAGGTCTTAGATGTTATGCAGACACTAAGAGACCATGGATGCCAACCCAGACTATTATATCCAGCAAAACTCTCAATCGCCATTGACGGAGTAAACAAAATATTCCAAGATAAACTAGATTTAAACAATAGCTATCCACAAATCCAGACCTACAGAAAGCACTAGAAGGAAAAATCCAACCTAAGAAAGTTAGATACACCCATGAAAACACAGGCAATAGATAATCCCACACCAACAAATACCAAAGAAGAGAAACACACAACACTATCAACAAAAAACAATAGGAATTAACAATCACTGGTCATTAATATCCATTAATATCAATGGTCTCAATTCCCCTATAAAAAGACACAGGCTGACAGAATGGATACAAAAACAGGATCCATCCTTCTGCTGCATACAAGAAACACCTCAACTTTAAAGACAGACACTACCTCAGAGTAAAAGGCTGGGAAAAGTCTTTCCAATCAAATGGAATTAAGAAACAAGCTGGTGGAGCTACCCTAATATCTAATAAAATAGACTTCAAACTAAAATCAATTGAAAGAGATTGGGAAGGACATTACATACTTATCACAGGGAAAATCCACCAAGATGAAGTCTCAATTCTGAACATTTATGCCCCAAATACAAGGGCACCCACATTTGTAAAAGAAACATTACTAAAGCTTAAATAACACATCAAACCCCACACACTAGTAGTGGGAGATTTCAACACCCCACTCTCACCACTGGATAGATCTGCCAGACTGAAACATAACAGAGAAATAAGGCACCTAACAGAAGTTATGACTCAAATGGACTTAATAGATATCTACAGACCATTCCACCCTAACATATATATATATATATATATATATATATATATATATATATATATATATATATGCCTTCTTCTCAGCACCCCACATGGAACCTTCTCTAAAATTGTCCACAAGCTCGGTCACAGAGCAAATCTCGATAGATACAAAAAAAATTGAATAACCTCCTGTATTTTATCAAACTACCATGGCTTAAAGTTAGATTTCAAGAACAAAAATTACAGAAAGCCTACAATCTCATGGAAACTGAATAATGCCCAAATGAATCACCAATGGGTCAAGGAAAAAATAAAAAAAGAAATTAAAGATTTCCTAGAATTCAAATAAAATGAAAGTACAACATAGCCAAACTTATGGGACACTATAAAATCAGTGCTAAGAGGAAAATTCATAGCACTAAATGCCCGCATAAAGAAGATGGAGAAATCTCACACTAGCGACCTAATAGCACACCTGAAAACTCTAGAATAGAAAGAAGCAAACTCACCCAGGAGGAGTCAACCCCAGGAAATAGCCGAATTGAGGGCTGCAATGAATAAAATAGAAACAAAGAGAACAATACAAAGAATCAATGAAACAATGAGTTGGTTCTTTGAAAAAATCAACAAGATAGACAAGCCCTTATCAATATTAACCAAAAGGCAGAGAAAGAGCATCCAAATCAACAAAATCAGAAATGAAAAGGGACACATTACAACAGACAATGAGGAAATCCAGGAATCATCTAGTCATACTTCAAAAACTTGTACTCCACATAATTGGAAAATCTGAAAGAAATGGACAATTTTCTGGATAGGTACCACATACCAAAGTTAAATCAAGACCAGATAAACTATTTAAATAGACCAATAACCCCTAAGGAAATACAGACAGTCATTAAAAGTCTCTCAACTAAAAAGAACCAAGGACCACATGGTTTCAGTACAGAATTCTACCAGATTTTCCAAGAAGAACTAATTCCAATACTCTTCAAACTGTTCCACATAATAGAAACAGAAGGAACATTGCCAAACTCTATTTATGAGGCTACAATTACCCTGATACCCAAACCACACAAAGATGCAACAAAGAAAGAGAATCACAGACCAATCTCCCTCATGACCATAGATGCAAAAATACTCAATAAAATATTGGCAAACTGAATCCAAGAACACATCAAAAAAAAATACCCACCATGATCAAGTAGGCATCATCCCAGGGAAGCAAGGATGGTTCAACATATGAATATATGTCAATGTAATACAACACATAAACAAACTGAGAGAAAAAAAACCACATTATCATCTCATTAGATGCTGAAAAAGCCTTCGACAAAACCAAACACCCCTTCATGATAAAGGTCCTAGAGAGATCAGGAATAGAAGGAACATACCTAAACATAATAAAGGCAATTTACATCAAGCTGACAGCCAACATCAAATTAAATGGAGATAAACTCAAAGCAACTCCACTAAAATCAGGAACAAGACAATGCTGTCCACTCTCCCCATATTTATTCAATATAGTACTTGAAGTTCTAGCTAGAGCATTAAGAAAACAAAAGGAGTTCAGAAGGATAGAAATTGGAAAGGAAGAATTCAAAGTTTCACTATTTGCAGATGATATGATAGTATACATAAGTGACCCCAAATATTCTACCAGGGAACTCCTACAGCTGATAAACTCATTCAGTAATGTGGCTTGATACAAGATTAACTGAAAAAAATCAGTAGCCCTCCCAAATACAAATGATAAAAGGGCTGAAAAAGAAATCAGAGAAACATCACTCTTTACAATAGCCAAAAATAATATAAAATACCTTGGAGTAATTCTAACTAAGCAAGTGAAGAACCTGTTTGACAAGAACTTTAAGTCTCTGAAGAAAGAAATTGAAGAAGATATCAGAAAATAGAAAGATCTCCCATGCTCATGGATAGGTAGAATTAACATAGTAAAAATGGCAATATTACCAAAATCAATCTACAGATTCAATGCAATTCCCATCAAAATCCCAACACAATTCTTCACAGACTTGGAAAGAACAATACTCAACTTCATATGGAAAAAAAAAACCCAGGATATCTAAAAGAATCTGGTATAATGATGCAACCTCTGGAGGCATCATGATCCCTGACTTCAGGCTCTACTATACAGCTGAAGTAATAAAAACAGCTTGGTACTGGTATAAAAACTGACATTTGGACCAATGGAATCAAATTGAAGACCCTGACATTAATCTGCACACGTATGAACATCTGATTTTTGACAAAGAAGCCAAAACTGTACCATAGAAAAAAGAAAGAATCTTCAACAAATGGTGCTTGCATAACTGGATGTCAGCATGTAGAAGATTGCAAATAGACCCATATCTATTGCCATGCACAAAACTCAAGTCCAAGTGGATCAAGACCTCAACATAAATCCAGTTACACTGAACCTGATAGAAAAGAAAGTAGGAAGTAGTCTTGAATGCATTGGCACCAGAGATCACTTCCTGAATATAACACCAGTAGCACAGACACTGAGAGCAGCAATTAATAAATGGAACCTCTTGAAACTGAGAAGCTTTTGTAGAGCAAAGGACTTAGTCAATAAGACAAAACGACAGCTTACAAAATAGGAAAAGATCTTCACCAACCCCACATCTGACCGAAGGATGGTCTCCAGAATATATAAAGAACTCATGAAACTAGACATCAAAATACCTAACAATCCAATTTAAAAAAAAAAAATGGGCTACAGAGCTAAACAGAGAATTCTCAACAGAAGAATCTCAAATTGCCAAAAGACATTTAAGGAATTGCTCACATCCTTAGTCATCAGGGAAATGCAAATCAAAATGACTCTGAGATACCATCTTACACCTGTCAGAATGGCTAAGGGCAAAAACACTGAGGACAGCTTATGTTGGAGAGGATGTGGAGCAAGGAGAACACTCCTACACTGTTGGTGAAAATGCAAACTTGTACAGCCACTTTGGAAATCAGTATGGCAGTTTCTCAGAAAATTGGGAATCAATCTTCCTCAAGACCCAGCTATACCACTCTTGGGCATATTCCCAAGGAATGCTCAATCATACCACAAGGACACATGCTCAAATATGTTCATAGCAGCATTTTTTGTAATAGCCATAACCTAGAAACAACCTAGATGCCCTCAACTGAAGAATGGATAAAGAAAATACGGTATATATACACAATGGAGTACTACTCAACAGAGAAAAACAATGACATCATGAAATTTGCAGGCAAATGGATGGAACTAGAAAATATCATCCTGAGTGAGGTAACCCAGACTCAGAAGGGCAAACATGGTATGTACTGATTCATAAGTGAATACTAGATGTAAGGCAAAGGATAATCAGACTGCAACTCAGAGCTCCACAGAGGCCAGCTAGTAAGGAGGACCCTAGGAAGGACTCATGGATCTCCCAGCAAAGAAGAGATAGATGAGATCTACATGAGCAAACTGGGGATGAGTGGGAGGTAATAGATGGCAAGGGACTGGGGATGAGAACGTAGGGGAATAGGAGGTTTGAGCTGGAACAGGAATAGAGTGGGAGAGCAAGGAAAGAGATACCATGATAAATGAAGACATCATGGGAATAGGGAGAAACAGAGTACTAGGGAAGTTCCCATGACTCCACAAGCATGACCCCACCATAGACTACTGGCAATAGTCGATAGGGTGCCTGAATTGGCCTACTGTGGTTATCAGATGGCTGAATACCCTAACTGTCATCATAGAGCCCTCATCCAGTGACTAATGGAAGCTAATGCAGAGATCCAAGGTTGGGTCCCAGGCCAAGCTCCAGGAGTCCAATCAATTAGAGAGTACAGGGATTCTATGAGCAAGGGACATGGAGACCATGATGGGAAAAAGTACACAGACAACTAGCCAAACTAGTGGAAACACATGAACTGTGGACCTATAGACGTGGAGCCCCTTGGTAATGAACTAGGCTCTTTGGAAAGACAAGACAGTTGTTTAGCTTGAACTGTTCAGGGGGCTCCCAGGCAGTGGGATTGGGACTTGTCTCCAGTGCATGAGCTGGCTTTTTGGAGCCTGGTGCCTATCTATGGTGATACTTGTGCAGCCTTGGTGCAGGGAGGGGGTCTTGGACCTGCCTCAACTGAATGTACCAGGCTTTGCTGACTCTCCATGGGAAATCTTACCTTGGAGGAGGTAGGAATGGGGGGAAGGATTGCAGGTGAAGGCTGGAGAGCAGGAGAAGAGTGGTATGTTTACATACCAATCTGTAGTTGGTATATAAAATGAATAGAAAATCTCTTAATAAAAAAATAAGAGATAGTAAAGGTAATATAAAAATAAGCCACAAAAAGATGGATATTACACAGAAAAACAAACAAACAAAAAAGTCCTTTGGTAACCAACAGAATCAGTTAGCCAGAGCCTGATCACCTTTCAGATGGAAATGGCTAAAATGTCATCTGTCTCTGTGACTTCTTTCCATGGCCCCTCCTAAACCTACACCTGATATACAACTATGTGACACTGGTAAGCCTCACTAAAGCCCTGAGATCCTTACAACACTTTGAATGTGAAGGAAGAAAGACTTCCTAGCAAACTCTCTTCAGAAGGAGGCAGGTGAGATGCACAGACAGGGACAGCATTTCCCATTGCCAGGGCATCACGAGGAACAACAGTCAGTTCTGTGTGTTTGTGATCAGATCATACTGTGCATAAGCTTTCCTTATTTCCATTAACTATTTTTGTTGTATTTTATGACACATTCACTGTGTGGCATGGGCTCGTAACTTTTAATTACATAGGATTTGATTGTTTGATGACACTGGTATTTTTAGTTCCTTTCTCCAACAAAGGTCCTCATGAATCACTTTCCAGGACTCTACAAAGCCTTCACATTTCAAGTTAGAGAAATTCACACATACATGAGTGCTTGGTCATACATGAGTGCTGGTCTTTCTGTAGGGCAGGCAGGTGACATTGGGGTAGAATGTTGTCACTTTGGTAGCTGCATGTGCCCCTTGATATGGTTTAGATGCTGGACTCACTAATCTACTGGTGGCAATGACCTTACACCATGCAGCACCTAAGATATCTGTGTCCTAACAGTGCTGATTCAGCTATCTTCATTGCTGAACACAGCCTGGAGTCCCACAGAGCCTCTGTCACCTACAGTTGATGCAGATAGACCAGACCAGTAGCAACAGGGAAAGTCCCCTTTTCTTCCCCCTCCATGGCTGAAGTCCACTCAGGGCCTGCAGTCAAACCAAGTGTGGAAGGAGTCAAGATCCTGCTCCATCTGCAGGTTAAAGCCCCAGGAACATGGGAGGGCTGAGCTCAGGAGTGTGGCCTGATGAGCAGAGGACACTGTGTGACCAGAGGATAGAATGGGAACACCACCATGACATGGGAACACGATCAGAAACCTTTAGCACTCAGAAAAAGTACAGAGCAATTTGGCTGCAGGATCAAGAGTACTGAGGTGGATCCATCTTCTTCCCTGTTGTGTATCGTCAACTACACAGTTTACACTTCACAGATGTGTGCAGTTTAAGGGAAGGTGTCACTTTCTAAAGTGTGACTTCTGTCCCAATGATGGTAATATATATATTCTCATTTTCATCTAAGCCATCTATATTTGTGGTCATTCTGTAATCTCCAGGTCACTATTTAAAGTGAAACAAACTGAACAGAACATTTGAACAGAACGCAGTTCCAATGAACATGTCTTCTGATTGCAGCAGAACACAGCCGTGACGTGATAGGGAGAAGACAAGGTGGTGCATGAGGGATGGGCCCTCAGGGTCAGTCTGTGACATACTAGTAAGGGGACCTGAACCCAAGCTTTGGACTCCATACCTATGAAAGATAACAAGACAAAAACTATTGACAGCTTATATGAACAGAGAGAGAGAGACAGAAACACAGACACAGACAGACAGAGACAGAGAGAGAATGGGAGGGAATAGAATTCTGCATAGTGAACAAGGGCCTGAACATTCAATAACTGACTCATCTTAGACCAGATTCCTATTATGATGCTGATAGTCCAGGCTATGGTTAATACTGGCTATGACTTTCCACTTTAACAAAACTGAAGGGTAAATGAGGCTGTGGCAGAGATATCTGTCACCATCCCTGGCTCACTTAGTTACATTCTTCCTTATAGTCCCACAGGGGAGTTATTAACACAATCTTTATCCAGGAGTGAGCAGGGCCCAGCCAAGGATGATGTCACTTGCCTCCTGTTCCTTCTGCACTTAACCAGCTACTGTCCCTTGGCCCATATGACCCAGGCTGCAGCTGCATCTGATGGTGAGTCGACCTGACAGGAGAGAACGCCCAGCACAGAGTGGACCCTAGACAGTCTGTCTGTTCTTCAAGGGGTTTGTTTTATCATTTATTTTCTATTTTTTATGTGGAGGAATAAATGATGTCTTCTTTTCTCTTGTTTTGTTTTTTTGAGACAGGGTTTTTTTTTTTTTTTTTTTGTAGACCTGGCTGTCCAGAACTTGCTCTGCAGACCAGGCTGGACTTGAAGTCAGAGATCTACCAGCCGCTGCCACTGTAGTGTTGGATTAAAGATGTCCACTACCACACCCAGCATCTCCGTAAAGCTTCCCTTAAGTGCTTTCTTACTGAGAATTTTTCTAAGTTATGAATGAATGGATCAATATGTCACACACACACACACACACACACACACACACACACACACACACACACACACCAGATTTGCCTTGATTTCATTGCAGGTCCCATGCCACAATCTCACAAGTGCTAGGATTGTAGTAGGTATCTGCCAACATACTGCCCTTCCTTATGTGTTTTTAGCATTCATGTTAAAAACCATTAGTTACAAAATTGTCTCTTATGTGGTTGATTTCATTTCAAGTGTTAGCAATATTTGAGTGTGACAGTAATGCAAACATAATTTTTTAATCTTAATCTGTCTTATCATATGAAACAGACTGTGGTTGATCTAGGCAGAAACTATACATTTTCCTGGGGAAATGGTGTTCCCCATAGAACCCAGGCAGGTACCCACTCTGTGCCTCCTCATAGGTAAAGCATTCATGCTGTGAGTTATTGTGTGATGTGAGGTGGATGCCCTGAGACCCTGAGCTTCTCCACTGTAAGGAAGAGAACATGGTGACTCCTATGGAAGAACAGGGCAGTTCAGGGATGATGCTGGCTGGGAAGGATGCTTTGTCATTTCTCTGCCTTCACCGTGAGTAATACCCAGTGTTAACATGCACCAAGCACTTCATTTGAAATCAAACACACAAAATGTGTAAGGGCAAGCCAGCTGCTGGTCCTGAGCCTTGTGCAGACACAACCTTCCTGATCTCCCTGCTCTCTGGGTGCTTTGATGCCAGTGTTCCCCACTTAACAGAGTGCACCACCTTCCCAGCACACCTCCTGCCCCTCACCTGCCTTCTGACCTCCACTCACCCAGCAAACACTCGCCAGGGATTCTCATATACTGTGGCAGCCTCACTGATCCTTGCTCTCTGTGTCCACAAATATGAATTACGTCAGCAGGTAACCTTAAGGAGAATGAGGAAAGCTTAAGTTTTAGAACATGTGTAAGTTTCCTTTCATGAATAAGCCTTTTTAAGATGGAAATCATTCATGTGTCTTCCTATCCTTCAGTTATTGTCTGTCTGTATCTCTGTCTGTCTCCTCCCATAGGTCTCAGGTTTTTCTGACATTTATATGAAGGCATCAAGGACCTGGCCATGTTCTCTGCTCCATCAGCAGCTTGGCAGATCATGGCCCTTTAAGGACTTCGGTTTCAGGTGTGTTTTGTGTTTTTGTTTTTAGAATCCCGACATAGATTAAAATGACCCTGAGACTTGTGATTGTTGTCTCAGCAGCCCCTCCCTTTAACTATGGCTAACATGTCAGAAAGGGGTGATTTCATTTCCTTTCTGTTGCTAAGAACTATCAAAATGTAATATCTACAAGTCAGAAAAAAACTTTACAAATCTCCTCTCCTTGAGAAGTACATGAGGAAGAGGCGATCACTGAGCCTTGTCAGAAAGGCTGGCTACCTTCTGTCTGCTGCTGTTTCTCACTCTGTTGTACCTGTTTAAACCTTCAAATTTATTCACATATCTACTATTTTCCCAGCACAGATGGACACTAACCATGTTTAATGCAATCAAAGTTAATGTGTCCTTGAATACACACACACTCAAACATATGTGTGTGTATGTGTGTATATATATACACACATACACACACACACACACACACACACACACACACACACATATATATATATATATATATATATATATATATATATATATATATATATATATATATATATAATTTCATCTAACAGAGGCAGGCTGTAAGCATGGCGGAATGCAGATTCACTGTCAGGGACATATCATGGTTGTGTCCTCTCTACTTCCCAGACTCCATGAAGAAGTGGCTGACAGTCCATAGTGATGCTGCTGCCACAGCCTGGCCTGGCAACCAGCAGTGACTGCTGAATCCTCTGCCTCCTGCTGAAGTTTGGAGTCAATGGTGGACTCTGTGAGGAGATGAACTGGGAGAAGCAGAGACCAGGAAAGGGTGAGACTTCCCACTATCTCAGTCCAACCAGTGTTATATGAGCAAGCATGTTCTATGTATGGTTTTATTTGTCGTTTCATATGACTATGTTTATATGAATGTATATGTAAAGAGGATAATCTTTAAAATCAATCATTTATCAAGAAACTTCAAGCTCAATTTTAAGTAGACTGTGCATTTTTTTCATATTTATTTATTTATTATGCATACAATGTTCTACCCTCAAGTATGCCTGCACACCAGAACAGGGAACCAGATCTCATTACAGATGGTTGTGAGCCACCATTCGGTTGCTGAGAATTGAACTCAGGACCTCTGGAAGAGCAGCCAGTGCTCTCAACCTCTGAGCCATCTCTCCAGGCTGTGTGTGCATTTTTCCATTAATATCTTTTACAATATTTTTTTAAAACTACATTCTTCATTGACTACTAAAATGGAGAGTGCATCTCATAAAGTGTTAATATTATAAGCAACTCTACAATGATTCTTAAGAATAACTTTATTCATTAACTTTCTTAATAATATGTCTCCTTATTTGTGTTTGTCTTTCCTTAGTTTTTGTTTGTTTCTTTTGGTCTACCATTCACTCTTTTTGCTAGTAGCAAAAAATTATTGTGCAGATTTCAAGACTTTATTAATAAAGATCACTATTAGTCATCAGGAAAGATTACAACCATGAACTATGATAGCTCTACCCTGACTTGTGATGATCTAACCAAAGATATTAATTCCTTAACTTTTAAAACTTTAAATTATAGTTTGATAATCATTCTCAGAATTAAAGGCCCATGGAACTGTCTCAGCACACTAGGCTTGTGCACATATCAGTTTGCAAACACTAACCCCAAGGCATTCTTGGTTGCCTAGGAAACACTCATGAACATCAACAACTGGATGAGCAACTACACTGGACAGTCAGATTTCACCCTGGTGGGATTCTTGAGTCAATCCAAACACCCTGCCCTGCTTGCTGTCATCATATTTGTGGTTTTCCTGATGGCCTTGTCTGGGAATGCCCTCCTGATCCTTCTGATACACTCTGACAACCGCCTCCACACACCCATGTACTTTTTCATCAGCCAGTTGTCCCTCATGGACATGATATATATTTCTGTCACTGTGCCCAAGATGCTCATGGACCAGGTCCTTGGGAGCCACAAGATCTCAGCTGCTGCCTGTGGGATACAGATATTCCTGTACATGACATTGGGAGGTTCAGAATGTTTCCTTTTGGCTGCCATGTCTTATGACCGCTATGTGGCTATCTGCCATCCATTCCGTTATCCTGTCCTCATGAGCCACAGGATGTGTCTCCTCCTGGTATCTGTCTGTTGGTTCCTGGGATCCTTGGATGGCATCATATTCAGCCCTGTCACCATGACCTTCCCATTCTGTGCATCTCATGAGATCCATCATTTCTTCTGTGAGGCACCTGCTGTGACAAAGCTCTCCTGCTCAGACACTCAGCTGTATGAGACCCTCATGTACCTGTGCTGTGTGCTCATGCTTCTCATCCCTGTAACAGTCATTTCAAGCTCCTATTCATTCATCCTCCTAGCAGTTATCAGGATGAACTCGATAGAGGGCAGAAAGAAGGCCCTGGCTACCTGCTCCTCCCACATGACTGTGGTCATCCTCTTCTATGGTTCTGGTATCTACAATTACATGTTCCCTGTCTCCTTCCACACTCCTGAGAAGGACATGATGGTGTCTGTGTTTTACACAATACTCACCCCTCTGTTGAACCCACTAATCTACAGTCTTAGAAATAAGAATGTCACAGATGCCCTGAAGAAACTGTTGAGTGCAAAACACCTCTTTCAAGAAACAATAAAGTAAGTAATTTGGAATGAACAGTTTCTTCTCCTTATCTCAGCACATCTGTTGATCTAGGTAGGTCTCATGCTGACCTTATTCCTCATCTATCATGTCTCATCGCATAGTCTTCCCTTTTGAAGAATTCTTTCTCTATTCTGAAAATTTCATTGGCATACTTCTTGTACATTCAAACTCTTTATTTGTATCCTATCAATGTTATATTTTATGAAGTTGATAGTGGCTGTTTAGTTTTGTGGGACAATAGTCTTATTATTCAAAATTATGTTGTACTGAGGAATAAATGGCTATCATTTTATCAGTGTTCAGCTGATAAAAATTAAAGTGCTTTGGAAGCAAAGTGGTTAACAATGTTAACAAGACGTGAATGGAGATAAAAGACATATTGGACTAATTCTGTGTATTTTCTTGATAATTTATGTATATTTGAAATTAGATTAAAAAGTTTTATTCCTTCTGCTCCCTTTTTATGATATAATAAAAATAATGGTTAAAAATTTAAATCTAGATTGTACAAGTGACCCAGAGGATCTCAAATTGTCAGTAATGCTGTATTTGCATATAGATGTACTCATGTATTTCTCAAAACCAAAAATAGCTCTCACTCAAAGGAATGGGATATAGCTTATTCCTGAGCCTATTGTGAGTGACCACAGCCCAGGAATATGGACTCAGGTTACCCCCAATGACATGGTCCAAAGTTTCATGGAAAGTTACAAAGCATAAACAAGCTGTAAGTCATAACTCAAGGCATTATTCAACTATACTTTAGGAGACATCAGGGGATCAGGGTGTAGTAAAGTAGGAAAAGTAGGAAACTATGGTTTCTGGTGACATGGAAAGTTTTTGGTTTGTGAAAAGCTAGCATTCTGATAAGCCAATATATTCCAAAAGGTTTCACCTAATAGGCACAGGGATGTTGGCTCAGAACCCAAAACTGCAATGAATGTCTCCTAAGGACACTAAGATGGGCTGTGATAATTGCTTTGTATCTGTAATGTTCTAAGGCTTCATAATCACAGGTATTCTAATCAGTTGGCCAGTTACAGAGTCTTTAACATGTGTATGGATTTGTCCTCTGGGAACTTCAGTGTGGTGGCCCCTGTTGACCAAGCATCACATCCCTGTATGAAGAGTCCAAATACTGTTTTATGCCCCTTGGTGAGGAGCTCATTCCCAGGAGTCTAGACAATCAGAGCAGCAGTGTTTAGGAGAGAGAGGTAGCTGGTGTGGCCACTCTGACCTGAGACAGATTTGGCCCCATTCTCTATATCTGACATAGCATGGAAATGTGACATGTTACAGGAATGTTATACCTGAAGGTAAATTAGCATTTCCATGTGACACATTGCAGGAATGTTATACCTGAAGGTAAATTAGCATTTCCATGTGACATGTTACAGGAATGTTATACCTGAAGTTAAATTAGCATTTCCATGTGACATGTTACAGGAATGTTATACCCGAAGTTAAATTAGCATTTCCATATGACACATTACAGGAATGTTATACCTGAAGTTAAATTAGCATTCCCATGGGACATTTTATAGGAATGTTATACCTGAAGTTAAATTAGCATTTCCATGTGACACATTACAGGAATGTTATACCTGAAGTTGAATTAGCATTTCCATGTGACACACTACAGGAATGTTATACCTGAAGTTAAATTATCAAGAACACAATGTGGCCTCAGAAAGTAAAAGTAGCAAATGAGAGAAACAGGTTTGTTTCTTTCCTTTTGAAAAGTTAAATATTCCTTAATTTATTTATTCCTGGTACCACTACCTCAATTTACAGGGCAATATACCTGATATAATGAAAAGAAAAAGACAAAGACAAAGACAAAGCTACAGCATGTGTACATCTAATCGACATCACATTTCATCAATCATAGCTGCACTTTTTGCAAACTGTGTCTGTGACCATTCTGAGAAGAAGGGTTTCCTCTTTAAGCTGCAGTGACTTTTCTATGGCTCCTATTTCCTTTTATGGCAGGTTTCTACAGTTCCTCTAGTGCATTTAGGACTACTGTCTCCAAGAAACCTGCAGCTTTCCTGGCAACTTCTCTCTCTCTCTCTCTCTCTCTCTCTCTCTCTCTCTCTCTCTCTCTCTCTCTCTCTCTCTCTCTCTCTCTCCTTTTCTCTCCTTCCCTCCCTCTCTCTCTGTTTTCTTTTGTTCTCTCTCTCTCTCTCCACTGCTTAGAACTGTAGCCATTTTGAACTGTATTTTTTAAACCTGCTGCCACCATATCCACCACTGTCTTAATTGACAAGAACTCAGCTCATCTTTCAACCAGGCTACCTGTATGTTTCCACTCTGCCCTTTAGTTATTTGTACTCTATGAATTATTTTATATGATGATTAGAATATTTGAAATAATTTAATTTCTCATAAGTCTGGTTTCATAGCTGTAATTTCGCAAGAAGTGGCTAGTTCTAATTTTAAGAAGGATTGTTCTTCAGTTTCTAAACTTTTGTTACTCTTATTTATAGGTCATATTTGTTTTCTTTTTTACATTAATATTACATCAGATTGCAGATTTGGGAGGCAAATATAAATTCACTTTATAGCAGAAATCAGACAACTACATGATATCATTTTGACTTCTTTCCTAACTTTCTTTTCCCCATGTACCAAATATTATTGTGGATAAGGATAGAAAGAAGAAGACAAATTCATGAGAAGCTGGAATTCCATAGATTATTGTGGACATAACTCAATTATTTATGTCACAATCAGAAAAGAAAATGCTGTTTTTAAAGTGATGTACTGTTCCTTTTTAATACTTCCACCTCCAGAACCAGTCATTGTCTTGAGGTCTTTTCTCATACAAAGCCTCATTTCTGAAGGGTTAGTACATGTCAGTTCCTTTCCTCAACCAGCCACAGCCTCTCCTTCCTTATATCTAACAATTTCACCTAAAAATACCATCAATTCTACACCCACACCATCCTGGGTTCATCACTGTCATGTCTAGCTGTGGAGGACAAAGGATTCCAGTAGATGGAGGTTAGTGTGAGTCTATCAAGAAATTCTAGTGGACTTCAATTGGATATCTAAAAACATCACCTGTTCTGGCTTCTCCTGGTCTCTGTCTAGGCCTTGTGATGCTAATCGTGCTTACCATGCACTTTTGGGCTGTTTAAGATAGGCCAGAGCTCCCATTCAGCAAAGAATCTAGATCTGTCATTGCCCCAATTTCATATCATCCATGGAATTTCTCAAACGCTAACTGAGAAAGATACTTTCTCTTAACTTCTGGCAGCCACATGCACAGGAACACATGTACACATACAACCACACATATATGTGTACACACATATATGCAAACACACATACAATAGGTATGTTGCATTCGTACAAACAATAACCATGTGACCACTTTCACTATTTATCTGCAAGCCTCTATGTCAGCACACCACAGAGATATGTGTGTATCAGTGTTTATCACAGCGCTGCTCACAGTGGCTGAGTTATAGGAGCCTAGGTGTCCAGCAACAGAGCAATGGGTAGTATAGAAAATGGGTTCTACATACACAATGGAATTTTAAGCCATAAATAAGAACAAAATTATGTGTTGTTTAAAAATGTTGCATGTATAGCTTCTCTTGTAAATTACTGTAGCTTTGAAATAAACATGTATATGCTAATTATGAATATATTTCTGTCCGTTCTATTTGCGTGCATAAGATTTATAGGGTTTGTTTTCTTCCAACTAGAATTTCAAGGTGAAAGTTAAGTTAACATGCAAGTTATATGCTAAAACCTTTAGTAAATGGTGAGTTTGCATTCGTTTCCATAGCTGCTACTAAATCCACTAACATGTGACTTTGGATGCAAGATAAATTCCCAAAATGAAGTGGGGTATGTACCTTTAAACTCAAGTTTTCTTTAGAAGACCAAACCTAAAGAGAAAGAAAGAAAAGAAAGAAATCTAGATGTGTCATTGCAAAATAAAAATCACAAACATTTAAGCCACCTTTTAAAAATAAAATGGCTGTTCATGTAGATCTCATCCATTTCTCTGTCATTGGGCGATCCCTATGTCTTTCTTGGGGTCTTGTTTTCTAGGTAGCCTACCTGGAGTTTTGAGTAGCAGTCTAGTCATCTTTGTTTTACATCTAGTATCCTCCTACGACTGAGTACATACCATGTCTGTCTTTCTGAGTCTGGGTTACCTCACTCAGGATGATTTTTTTTCTAGATCCATCCATTTGCCTGCAAATCTCATGATGTCATTGTTTTTCTCTGCTGAGTAGTATTCCATTGTGTATATGTACCACATTTTATTTATCCATTCTTCAGTTGAAGGGAATCTAGGTTGTTTCCAGGTTCTGGCTATTACAAACAATGCTGATATGAACATAGCTGAGCAAGTGCTCTTGTGGTATGATTGAGCTTTCCTTGGGTATATGCCCAAGAGTGGTATAGCTGGATCTTGGGGGAGATTAATTACCAATTTTCTAAGAAATCACCATATTGATTTCCAAAGTGGTTGTACAAGCTTGCATTCCCACCAGCAGTGGAGGAGAGTTCCCCTAGCTCCACATCCTCTCCAGCATAAACTGTCTTCAGTGTTTTTAATCTTAGCCATTCTGACAGGCGTAAGGTGGTATCTCAGAGTTGTTTTGATTTGCATTTCCCTGATGATTAGGGATGTTGAGAAATTCCTTAAATGTCTTTCAGCCATTTGAGCTTCCTCTGTTGAGAATTCTCTGTTTAGTTCAATAGCCCATTTCTTAATTGGACTGTTGGGCATTTTGATGTCTAATTTCTTGAGTTCTTTATATATTCTGGATATCAGTCCTCTGTCAGATGTGGAGTTGGTGAAGACCTTTTCCCATTCTGTAGGCTGTTGCTTTGCCTTGTTGACCGTATCTTTTGCTCTACAAAAGCTTCTCAGTTTCAAGAGGGTGGGGTAATGAAGGGCAAGGGTCGAGGGAAAGAGAGCTTAGAGGAGAGGGAGATCCCAGCTGGATCAAGAACAGAGAGGGAGAACAAGGAATAAGAGACCATGATAAATGAAGACCACATGAGAATAGGAAGAAGCAAAGTGCTAGAGAGGTCCACAGAAATCCACAAAGATTTTATTAGCTTAATCTGTTTGGGAGGCATCCAGGCAGTGGGACCGGGACCTATCCTCAGTGCATGAGCTGGCTGTTTGGAACCTGGGGCTTATACAGGGACACTTGGCTCAGCCTGGGAGGAGGGGACTGGACCTGCCTGGACTGAATCTACCAGGTTGAACTCAATCCCAAGGGAAGTCTTTGCCCTGGAGGAGATGGGAATGTGGGGTGGGCTGGGGGGAAGGCGAGGTGGGGGGGGGGCGCGGGAGCGGGAAGAAAAAGGGAATCCGTGGCTGATATGTAAAATTAAATTAAATTATAAAATTAAAAAAACTCTATAGGAAAAGAATTGAAAAAATAAATAAATAAAATGGCAAATAAAAATCATGAAAAATATGTATTTCCATACATGTAACAGCTAAGAGTTTATGTGTACATGTGAAGTAGTTTATGAATAAATGCAAGAAGTAAAAACAATGTGAATACACAGAAAAGAACCTAAAAAGGAAAATTATTACACAAGAATCAAAAGCCTCAAAGACATACCTGAAGCCGTAGGAATGCTAACTAAACAGACGGGTACAGCGTCCTCTGATGTTATGGCAAGGGTATTTTTGAGTTATTCTCTCAGTTATATGAAATTACACAAAAACATTAGCATTGATGATTGGAATATTCTATTTGAAAGTCCAGGTGTGGTAGTGCTTGTCTTTAATCCCAGCACTCAGGAGTGAGGCAAGTGAACCTGTGAGGTTAAGGCCAGCCTGGGTTACATAGGGACTTCCAGGGCTACACAGAGAGGTTCAATTAAAAAGAAAAAGAAAAAAAAACCAATTCATTGCAAAAGAAATATTAAATTTGAGCAATTTTCTTTCTTTTTAAATTAACCATGTTCGTACAAGTGTATACTGTCTGCCAACCACACCCACTCCCCTCCTGTTAGTCCCCTCTGTCCCCCGGACCATTTCGCTTCTACCTATGTGTCATCTGTACACACATGATTGATGTGTCTGCATACAATTCAGGGACCACAAATGACTAAAAACGTGATATTTGTGTTTCTGAGACTGGCTTAATCCACTTAATATGGTTATCTCCAGCTGAGTCATTTGTTCTGCAAGTAACACAACTTTGTTCTTATTTATGGCTGAAATAAAAATCCCATCGTGTACCCACCACATTTTCTTTACTCATCCCTCTGTTGGGTACCTAGGTTGGCCTCATAACTACATAGTCTTTGTGAACAGCCCTACAATAGGCATTAATATGCACACCACTCTATGACTAGGAGTCCTTCAGGTAATAGTGAGAAATGGCATAGCTGGTCATCTGGTGGATCAAGTTTTAGTTGTATTCCTGTGTGTGTATGTGTGTGTGTGTGTGTGTGTGTGTGTGTGTGTGTGTGTGTGTAATAAAGACTGTCTATTGGCTTAAACCCATGTCCTAGCAGTCTTCTCTGATGAATCACCTCAATAGAATCTCATTGTTGCATTCATTTGCATTATTTTCTGATAGTTAGTGAGGTTGAACGTTTTTTCATGTTTATTGGCCCTTTGAACTTATCTTTTGAGAACTCTGCGTCCATTTATTTAAGACGTTTATTAATTGGGTTGTTTGATTTCCAATTTAGCTTGTTTAACTCTTGGTGTGGTCAACACATTGATCTTCGGGTTGATGAACACCTACCAAAGACTTTCCGAATTCTGCCTTCTCTTCAGTCCACTGTTTCCTTTGCCATGAAGAACCTCCTACAGCCTCTCAGGATCTCACCTGATGGCTGTGGGCATCCTTTCCTGGCCACCTGGAATCCTAGTCACAGGTCCTGGCCTGTGCTTGTGCTTAGTGTG
This sequence comes from Peromyscus eremicus, assembly GCF_949786415.1. Classification (NCBI taxonomy): domain Eukaryota; kingdom Metazoa; phylum Chordata; class Mammalia; order Rodentia; family Cricetidae; genus Peromyscus; species Peromyscus eremicus. The sequence continues at coordinate 41,625,817 of NC_081423.1, read as the reverse complement.
TTTTCTCTACGTCCTCCTCTAATTGTTTCAGAGCCTCCATTCTCAGAAGACTTTCGAGCCATTGGAAGTGGATTTTTGTGTAGAGCAAGAGATGGGGTCCAATCTCCTGCCTCTGCATGAGGCTCTGCAGGGTTCTCAGCACCAGTCATGGATGAGGTCGTCTTTTCTCCATGCTGTGTTTTTGCGGCTTTCATAAATCAGGTGGCCATGACTGTGTGGGTTTATATTGGAGTCTCCTATTCCATGCCAACCTGTGTGTCTGTTTTTGTGCCCACACCATGGTGCTCTTGTTTTGTGGTTCTTCATCTGAAGTCAGGAATGTTGACATCTCTAGCTTTGTCCTTTTGCTCAGGTCTCTGTGGCTATCTGGGCTCCTTTGTGCTTCACTGTTAACCTTTGTGGTTTGGTTTGGTTTTGATCTATTTCTGTGAGGAATGGCATTGGAACAGGGAAATAATTATTTGAGTCCTGTATTCTTGGAGTATTTCTTCAACCTTGTCCTCTATCCCTGATAGTCTTTCTTCTGCTTGGTCTAGTTGATTATTGATGATTTCCACTATTTTGTTAATGGAGGTTTGGGGTTTTTTTGTTTGTTTGTTTATTTGTGTGTTTTTTTTTCATTTTGAATATTCTATTAGTGGGTTTTTGTTTTTGTTTTTGTGTTCAAAATCTCAATTTCCCTGGCTACTTTCTCATGTTACTGAGCTCTTCTAAGGAGAATGAAAGCAAAACAAGAGGAGAGATTGATCACTACAGAAACTAACGTATAAATAAAACTAGATAACATAAAAGCAATAAATTATAAAAGATTTTTCCTCCTTGAATATTATCTTTTATTGTTGAATTATTCATTTTATCATTCATATTCCATTCTTATTTTTTATTCTTCTCTCATACAACACATCACAACCATAGTTTCCTCTCCCTGCAGTCCTCCCAGTCCCTCCTCCCACTTCCCCTCTCCCTCAGATCTACTCCTCTTCTGGTTTCCCTTCAGAAAACAACATGCCTCCCAGGGATATCAACCAAACATGGCATAACAAGTTACAATAAGACTAGGCACAAACCCTCACATCAGGGCTGGACAAAACACCCCAAGAGGAAAAGTGTCCTAAGAGCATGCAAAAAAAGTCAGAGATATCCTCCACTCACACTATTAGGAGTCCCACAAAAACAGGAAGCTAACAACCATAACATACATGCAGAGCACCCATGCAGGTTCCCTATTGCCTATTGGTTTCTGTGAGCCATAGTGAGGCCTGCTTAGTTGATTCTGTGGGCTATAATCTGTGGTGTCCTCAACCCCTCTGTCTCCCTACAATTCTTCCTCTCCCTCTTCTGCAGGGTCCCCAAGCTCCAAGTGGAGGGACCTGACTTAGATCTCAAATTTGGGGTCTCTCTGTCTGTTGTTTGGCTGTGGAGTATTTGCATCTGTTCTCATCAGCTGCTGGACAAAGTCTCTCTGATGACGGTTGGGCTAGGCACCAATCTATGAGTATCATAGAATACCTTTAGGAATCATTTTATTGATTTTTTTCTACCCTAGTTATCTGGGTTATCCTGCCTCTGGTTCCTGGCCATACAGGCAGTGTCCAGCCTGGGCTCCCCTTCATGATGAGGCCTTCAAATTAGACCTGTCATCTGTTGGCTACTCCCACCAGTTCCAAGTACATTGCCCCACCACATCTTGAAGGCAGGATAGATTATATATCAAACATTTTGTGGCTGGGTTCATGTCCCAGTCCCACCACTGGAAGTTGCCTGGTTACAGAAGATGGCCAGTTCAGGATCCATATGCTCCATTACTAAGAGTCTTCCCTAAGGTCACCCTCATAGATTACAGGGAGTTTCTACTGTATTAGGTTTCCACACTACCCCTCAAATGCTCTCCAATTCGAGTTATCTCTACAAGTACTCTCTCCCTCCAACCCCCCAACATACACACTTGATCCCTCATGTTCCCATACCACCCACCATGAGTCCACCAGCAAAATGTATTTTATTTCCCCTTCCCAGGGAGATCCATGTATCGGCCTTAGAGCCCTCCTTGTTAATTAGCCTTTCTGGGTCTGTAGATTTTAGCATGATTATAATTTATCCACTTATAAGTGAGTACATGTTATGTCTGTCTTTCTGGGTCTGGATTATCTCACTCAGGATAATTTTTTCTAGTTCCATCCATTTGCCTGCAAATTTCATGATGTCGGTTTTTTTTAACATCTGAGTGATAATCCATTCTGTAAAATGTAACACATTTTCTTTACCCATTCTTCAGTTGAGGGACATCTAGCTTGTTTTCAGTTTCTCACTATTATGAATAAAGCTTCTATGAACATAGTTGAGCAAGTGTCTTTGTGGTAGGATGGAGCATCCTTTGGATATATGCCCAAGAGTGGTACATCTGGGTCTTGAGGTAGATTGAATCTGAATTTTCTGAGGAATTGTCATATTGATTGACATAGTGGCTGTACAAGTTTGCACTCCCAAGTGTTCTCCTTGCTCCAACATGAGCTGTCATGTGTGTTATTGATCTTAGCCAGTCTAACAGGTGTAAGATGGAATCTCAAAGTCATTTTGATTTGTATTTCCCTGATGGATAAGGATGTTGAACATTTGTTTCTCAGTCATTTGAGATTCCTCTGTTGATAATTCATTGTTTAGATCTGTGCTCCATTTTTATTTGAATTATTTGATTTGTTGGTGTCTAGTTTCTTGAGTTATTTATATATTTTGGTTACTAGTCCTCTATTGGATGTAGAGTTGGCGAAAATCTTTTCCCATTCTGTAGGCTGCCATTTTGTCCTATTGATGCTGTCCTTTGCCTTACAGAACCTTTTCTGTTTCATGAGGTCCCATTTAGTAATTGTTGATCATAGTGCCTGCACAACTGGTGTTCTGTTTAGGAAGTTGTCTCCTGTGTGTTCAAAGCTATTCCCCACTTTCTCTTCTATCAGCTTCAGTGTATCTGGTTTTGTGTTGAGGTCCTTGATCCACTTGGACTTGAGTTTTGTGCAGGGTGATAGGTGTGGATCTATTTGCATTCTTCTACATGTCAACATCCAGTTGGACCAGCACCATTTGTTGAAGATGCTTTCTTTTTTCTATTGTGTCTTTTAGGCTTTTTCTTTTTAATCAAAAATCAGGTGTCCACAGGTATGTGGATTTAGATTTGAGTCTTTGACTCCAATCGATTTGTCAACATGTCTGGTTTTATGCCAATACCATGTGATTTTTTTTATTACTATATGTATGTACATATATTTTTATGTACTCTGTAGTACAGCTTGAAATTGGGGCTAGAGATGCCTCCAGAAGTTCTTTTACTGTTCAGGGTTGTTTTAGCTATCCCGGGTTTTTTGTTTTTCAATATAAAGTTGAGTATTATTCTTTCAAGGTCTGTAAAGAATTATGTTGGGGTTTTCATGGGGACTGAGTTAAATCTGTAGATTGCTTTTAGTAGGATGGCCATTTTTACTATGTTGATCGTACTGGTCCATGAGCATTGAAGATCTGTCCATCTTCTGGTGTCTTCTTCAATTTCTTTCTTCAAAGGCTTGAAGTTTTTCTCATACAAGTCTTTCACTTGCTTAGTTAGAGTTACCCCAAGATATTTTATATTATTTGTGACTATTGTGAAGGGTGTTATTTCTCTGATTTCTTTCTCAGCCTTTGTTTTTTGTATGGAGGAGGTACTGATACTTTTGAGGTAATTTTGTATCCAGCCACTTTGCTGAAGGTGTTTATCAAATGTAGGAGTTCTCTGATAGAGTTTTTGGGGTCACTTATGTATACTATCATATCATTTACAAATAGCGATACTTTGACTTCTTCCTTTCCAATTTGTATCCCCTTGATCTCCTTTAGTTATATTATTCCTCTAGCTAAAATTTCAAGTACTATGTTGAATAGATATGGAGAGAGTGGATAGCCTTGTCTTGTTCCTGATTTTAGTGAAATTGTTTCAGTTTCTCTCCATTTAATTTGATGTTGGCTATGGGCTTGCTGTAAATTGCCTTTGTTATGTTGAGAAATTTCTCTTGCATCCCTATTCTCTCCAAGATTTTTATCAAGAAGGGGTGTTGAATTTTGTCAAAAGCCTTTTATGCATCTAATGAGATGATTGTGTGTGTTTTCCCCTTCAGTTTGTTTAAATGGCAAATTACATTGATTGATTTTCATATGTTGAATCATCTTTGCATCTCTAAGATGAAGCCTACTTGGTCATGGTAGATAATCTTTTTAATGTGTTCTTTGATTCAATTTTGGATATTTTATTGAGTATTTTTTATGTACATTCATAAGGGAAATTGCTCTGTAATTCTCTTTCTTTGTTGAGTCTTTGTATGTTTTGGGTATCAGGGTGATTGTGGCCTCGTAAAATGAATTTAGCAATGCTCCTTTTATTTCTATTTTGTAGAATAATTTGAGGAGTATTGGTGTTAGCCTCTTCTTTGAAAGTTTGATAGAATTCTATACTAAAACCATCTGTCTCTGTGCATTTTGGGGGGGGGGGTTGGGAGACTTTTAATGACTGCTTCTGTTTCCTTAGGGGTTATAGGTGTATTTATATTGTTTATCTGATCTTGATTTAATTTTGTTAAGTGGTATCTACTAAGAAAAATATCCATTTATTAGGTTTTCCAATTTTGTGGAGTACAGATTTTTAAAGTATGACATAATGATTCTTTGGATTTCCTCAGTGTCTGTTGTTTTGTCCCCTTTTTCATTTATGATTTTGTTGATTTGGCTATTCTCTCTCCATCTTTTAGTTAGTTTAGATAAGGGTTTCTGTAGGACATATTTTCAGGCCTTTCTGGCTTTTAGACTCTGTATTGAGAAGTCAGGTGTAATTCTAAGAGGTCTGACTTTATATGTTACTTTGTATTTTCTCCTGGGAGCTTCTTTCTTTGTTTTGATTATTATGTGGCAAGGGGATTTTCTTTTCTGATTCAATCTATTAGGTGTTTTGTAAGCTTCTTGTATCATTATCTGAATCTCCTCCTTTAAGTTAGGAAATTTTTCTTCTATGATTTTATTGAAAATATTTTCTGGGTCATTAAGCTAGGATTCTTCTCTTTCTTTTATTCCTATTATTCCTAGGTTTGGTCATTTCATAGTGTCCCAGATTTCCTGGATGTTTTGTATTGTTGCTGAAGGGGAAGAATCAGTAGCCCCCTTGAGCTTCAGCCCCCATCTCGAGGTATCTGTTGACCGGTGACTGAACTCAGAGCTGACCAGAGACTGAACTCATGTGAAAATAAGGCTGGAACAATAAATCTAAATGTATATCCTGGACCCAGAAAAACAGAATATAGGGAGTAAAAAATTTATGTCTCTATAGATGCCCTCTATTGTGTTAGCATCCTGGGGCTTTCTGCAAACATCCTGTCAGCCATTAGTAATTTCATTCTTAAAGCTCAGCCAATAACTTCAAAGAACTATCTCACCCCTAGCTCCCTCATCCAATCCTAGGACACTAAGATATGTAACCCACTGCTTGTAAACTTTTTCCTATATAAACCCCTTGTAATAAGTGCTCAGGACTTCCTTCTTCATTGTTGTAACTGAGTGTCGGATGAGGTCCTTGCTCGGGCTTGAATAAAGAAACCTTTTGTCTTTGCATCCGAAGTTGGCTCCTTGGTGGTCTTGTCGGGGGACTCACGATACAGGCATAACATTTGGGGGCTCGTCTGGGACCCCCCACACTACCCCAGACCTTGACTCCAAAGGTTTTGGACTAATCAGTGAGTTTTTATCTGTTTCCTGTTGTGTTGCCTGTCTTCCCTGTTAACCTCAGTTTTTGTAAGTCAGATACATGGAATCCTCCAAAGATGCTTTTTGGAGACAATTGGTGGAGCCTAAGTGGATGCACTGGGGGGCTCAAATTGCAATCTTAATAGAGATTCTGAATTTTGTAGGGCAGAGGACATCCAGTCCTTATGGTTTCTGGATTCTTAAATCCTCTGGACCCAGGTTAGAGGCAGAGGCAAGACTTCGACATGTTAAATATGTGTGAGAGAGTCTGTTAATCCTGCTGGGCCCTTATTATTGTCCTAACTGTCCTGTCTCTTTGTGTGATGCTGATAATTGACTTGACACTAACTGCTAACATAGGACAGACATCTTCCTGCCCTCTAGGTTTATGTTTGGTGCACTGGAGCAATGTGACAGGCATTGCTCAAAAGAATAATGTTAAGGTTTGTAAGGGTGCCAGGTGGTGGTGGTGCACGCCTTTAATCCCAGCACTCGGGAGGCAGAGGCAGGCATATCTTTGTGAGTTTGAGGTCAGCCTGGTCTACAGAGTGACATCAGGAAAGGTGCAAAGCTACACAGAGAAACCCTGTCTCAAAAAACAAACAACAACAACAAAAAAAGATTTGTAAGGGCAAATTTAACATTTTCTGTAATTCAGAATGGCCATCATATAATGTGGGATGGCCTCCAGAGGGTATCTTCAATGCCCTCCTCATCAACGCAGTGGAGGAGATTGTTTTTTGACCATGGAATGGCTACCCTGACCAGATGACATAGTCACCTGGAGGGAGCTAACTGAAAATCCCCCTCTTGGGTTAAAGCCTTCTTGCTACAACAGGTAAAGGTGCTGGTAGCAGAAAAGAAGTGGGACCCACATTCTTCCCAATTTTACAGGGCACCAGCCCAAAGGAAGACATGTCCCCCCACCATGAACTGCCCACTGCTCCAGGCCCAGCATCGCAGGTGGAGTCCCCTGCCATGCCAGCAGCACCCACTGCTCCAGGCCCAGCATCACAGGTGGAGGCCCCTGCCATGCCAGCAGCACCCACTGTTCCAGGCCCAGCATCGCAGCTGGAGGCCCCTGCCATGCTAGCAGCACCCAATGCTCCAGGCCCAGCACCACAGCTGGAGGCCCCTGCCACGCCAGCAGCACCCGATGCTCCAGGCCCAGTGCCACAGCTGGAGGCCCCTGCCACGCCAGCAGCACCCGATGCTCCAGGCCCAGCATCACAGCTGGTAGCACCCACTGCACCAGCAGCCCCTGCTGTGCCTGTGGCCCCCGATGCTCCAGGCCCAGTGTTGCAGCTGGCAGCACCCACCATGCCAGTAGCCCCTGCCACTCCAGTGGCCCCTGCCACTCCAGGCCCAGCATTGAAGCCTGTGGTACTCCCACCATGGGGCCCAGTGCTAACAGCACCCCTACCACCAGGCCCAATGAGGTAGAGAGGGGAGAATACCAGAGGGGAGAGTGCTAGAGAAGTTATCCCGCCCAGGGTTGGAGAGGTGGGTCTGGCTTGAGCCACATGGAGCCAAAGGAAAGGCACACCCCGACTCCAGGGTCCTGTGGTCCTACCCCTGAGACCAGCGGGGCCACCAGGTGAGAATGGAAGCCAGCCATTTCACTACTGGTCATTCACTACCAGTGACCTATAAACTGGCGTTCACAGAACTCCCCTTTCTCTGAGAATCCTCATGATCTCACTAACTTACTTGAAACTACCTTGTTCACCCATATGCCCATGTGGGATGATTGTCAGCAATCATTACAGGTGATCTTCACCACCAAAGAGCGGGGCAGGATTATCCTGGAGGCCCACAAGTTGGTGCCGGGACCTAATGGAGAGCCAACAGTTGATCCTGCCATAATAGACATGGGCTTCCCAACTATATGGCCCAATTGGGATCATAACACTGCAGAAGGTAAGGAGAGGCTCAAGATCTATTGCCAGACTCTGTTGGCAGGTCTGAAGGCAGCAGCTAGGTGGCCTGCCAATATGAGTAAGGTATATGACATAAGACAGGGAGTTGAGGAGAGTCCAGCAGCATTTTTAGAATATCTGCGGGAGGCCTTCAGGTTATACACTCCATATGATCTAGGAATCTTGGTATAATAGTTCTCCCTGGCTGACAACTCTAATCTTCACCCTCTTGGGACCCCTATTGCTACTAGTCCTCATACTAACCTTTGGGCCCTGCCTCTGAGAGAGTAAGACAAACTTCATTTTAAAGAAAAACTTCATTTCTAATATCACTAAGATAGAAGCTGAAATAAGTTTCAGTAAAACTTAGAATAGCCTTCAAAATAGCTCTTAGAGAAATGTAAACAACCAGCTAGGACCCCACCAGGGTGGGAAGGCTGTGGCCAAGAAGTAGTTATGATAAACAGCATTTGTTGGACTCAAATGTCCTTGGACAATGTCTGAGAATTCTAAACATCCTTCCATAGTTGTTGTTGATGAAAATTCCCCTGGACCCCAACCAGTAACCTAACCTTGTAACGCCAAAGCTTGTACTTCCCAGCTTACGGTTTTTCCCTTTAAAAACTCCTCACTCTAAGAGCTCAGGGTTGTCCTCATCCACCTGATAGTCAGAGTGTTGGGCACAGACCAAGCCCAGGCTTGCTTTGCTATTAATAAACCCCTTTGTGCTTGGATATCGGCTCTGTGGTGGTCTTGTTCAGGGGGTCTCGAGACTTGGGCATTACATCTCTTAAACAAGCTAATACAATTCATCAGAGAGAGATTGGGGACCATTCAATTAATTATGCAAAGGACTCAAACTCAATATGAGATCCTCAACCAAGATATAGAAGAGGGCCATCTGGCTTGGGATAGGCACTCAGTCTACCAAAACAGGTATTGACAACCCATGATTTCATGTCCTCAAGTCACTAGGAGAGGAGGGAATGAAGGGGGAAAAATCAGCAGCCTCCTTGAGCATTGGCCCCCATCTTGAGGTATCAGTTGACTGGTGACTGAACTCAGAGCTGACCAGAGACTGAACTTGTGGAAATAAGGCTGGAACAATAAATCTAAATGTATATCCTGGACCCAGAAAAACAGGATATAGGGAGTAAAAAGTTTATGTCTCTATAGATGCTCTGCATCCTGTCAGCATCCTGGGGCTTTCTGCAAACATCCTGTCAGCCATTAGTAATTTCATGCTTATAGTTCAGCCAATAACTTCAAAGAACTACCTCACCTCTGGCTCCTTCATCTAATCCTAGGACACTAAGATATGTAACCCACTGTTTGTAAACTTTTTCCTATATAAACCCCTTGTAATAAGTACTCAGGACTTCCTCCTTCATTGTGGTAACTGAGTGTCAGACAAGGTCCTTGCTCGGGCTTGAATAAAGAAACCTTTTGTCATTGCATTGGAAGTCAGCTCCTTGGTGATCTTGTTGGGGACCTGTGATGAAGTCATAACACAGGAAAATGTAATGGAATTCAGCTACTATCACAAAAGCTACTACTTGGAAAGGTCAAGGACTTTTCCAAAGGTCAAGTCATGGCTTAAGAAGTCTTGGTGGTAATTTAGCTTTTGTATATATATATATATATATATATATATATATATATATATATATATATATATATATATATATATATATTAGCCAGTGCTATGTATGCTTCCAAGAACTCCTAACAGTGTATTTTATCTGAAATACCTATCAAGCATCCAAAGCCAAACAAGCTCCTGAATTACGGTATATTAAGCTCAGACCCTCCTTTCTTATACAGCCTTAGTGGTATTTATACTAACATTATAGACTCCTAACATTTACCTAACCCACTTCTAGGAATGTAGTTTGAGCACATGAATTCCATTTTTTGATATATTTTAGCTCTTAGTTGACCTCCCCCTTTACCACTCCCCCTTTGGGTTGTAAAAGAAAGCCTGAGGAAAACTCTTGTCTGCCTTTTTGACCCTGTAAGAATTCAAGCTTGGTGACCTTGGTTTAGCTAGAGCACTGCTATTACATGGGTATATAACTGTAAACCTCAGAGACTTACAGAGGATTTTGACTGCAGAGAATTTTGACTGGAGAACTAGATGGAGAACTAGAGGAATGATATGGAAGATGAGGAAGAGCCAGATGGGGAAGAACGAGATGAGAAAGACCAAGATGGGGCAGAACTAAGGAGAGAATTAAAATAGAACTTAGAGGGGACAGCAGATAAATGTTGAGAGAAATCAGGCAAGAAAGGAGCTAGGCATGAGAACAGAATTGAAGCTGTGTAGATAGAATTTTATCATAGAGGAATAAAATAGATGGATGAAAGAGCTTGATGTACATAGATTCTTTTTCCTGAAAATAATTCACGCCATTTGTAGCTTCTCTTCTGGGCCCCTGGGAAGAAGATTATTAAGGCTGTACCATAATAATATTCAAGATTACATCAGGAACTTAGATGTTTTAACATTTTCTTTGACCGATGTATCTATGTCTTCTATTGTATCTTCAACGCCCAAGATTTTCTCTGCCATCTCTTGTATTCTGTTGGTAATGCTTGCATCTGTAGTTCCTATTCTCTTACCTAGATTTTTCATTTCCAGAATTCCCTTCATTTGTGTTTTCTTTATTGTGTTTCCATTTTCAGATCTTGAACAGTTTTATTCATTTCCTTCAACTGTTTGTTTTTCCCTTGACTTTCTTGGCTTTCTTTCATTTTTTTTTCCTCCAATTTTTTTTGTTTTGCCTTCTTGATTTCTTTAAGGGATTTATTCACTTCCTCTATAAGGATCTCTATCATCTTTATAAAGTTGTTTTTAAGTTCTTTTTCTTATGCTTCATCTGTGTCGGAATATTCAGGGCTTGCTGTAGTAGGATAGTTGGGCTCTGGTGGTGACATATTACCTTGGCTGTTGTTGATTGTATTCTTACACTGGTATCTAGGCATCTGGGATTGGGGTGATTATCCGTCTAGGTGCTGATTTCTGAGTTTGTCTTCATTGGATGGATGTTTTGTTTCTTAGTTTCTGTTTCCTCTCTGGTCTTCTGGCTGGTGTGGCCTCTGGTCAAGACGGGAGTATCTGCCCAAGTTGGGGGTGGAACACCACGAAGAGGAGGGTTGTGGGTAGGGTGGAGGCACTGAGAGAGTGAAGGAGGTCCTCGGGCAGATGTTGTAAGCATTGCAGCTCAGATGGAATGGTCAAAAGGCAGGTATTCATTTTTTCCTTCAGAGTTCAAACCACCCTGTGAAAATCTCAGACTATCAGGACTATGTTTTAGGTTCTTTTCCCTTTTTACAACTTTATTATTTCTCCTCAGTCCTTTCAGGAGCCCAGTTCATCCTCGGTCAGACAGGCTCACTGCCACAGGAGACTCTGAAGGATCTTTAACTGTTCATAGTCTCTTTCTGCCACCCTCCCACTCCGCTTCCTTCTTATCTCCACCGAGACAGTGAAATGCAACTTTATTTTACCAAACAGCACAGAATACTGGACAGTGAGGGTTTCATCAGAGGCTTCTAGGTCTACGATTAATTGAAGTCTGGGGACAGACTCCCATGAGACTCCCTGAAGGGTTCCCCAGTTCCCTGGCACACAGAAGTGTTGGCAGCTCTTGATCTGGCCAGAAAACAGCAGTGAGCCACCACACTGCTCTCAGATCTGAGCCTGGTGTAGATCAGAAACTTGTGAGTCTGTTTTCATGGGCTACAAGGTCAGAGGTCAGACTTCTCAAGACAAGAACTGATTGATTGAATGCCAAGTGTTGGGGGAACAGCGAGAAGAGTGATACAGGGTACCTGAGGCTCACTCTGCAGCACAAAACAGGAGGGTAAAGTCTAGGAGGGAGAACACTAACTACTGACAAAGCTTTCGCTCTCCATGAAGGAAGTTCACTCGAGGTGGTGACTTGTGCTTGAACCAGAGATCCAGGGCAGAAACTTTGCAAAGGAAGAACAGGTTACGTTTGGATCTGAGAAAAGACAGGATGTCCTTTACCTTGAAGTCGGGATCATATGAAATGCACTTCCTCAACAAGTGGAAGAGGTAGGAAGTAAAAAATAAAAGTAAGGCACCTGTGCTATAGATGAATGAGTGATTGACTATAGAGGTCAAAGCCTGTCCTGACCCAGTGAGGAGGATCTTGGGTCTTCCTGTGACATCAGCAAATAGCTAACGAATGGTAGTGCTGCCTCGCTGCTTTGCTCAGTGACTCCAGATTTTACAAAGGCTGGGAGAAAGTTAGTGGAATAGCCCGCACCAAGGACCCTGCCGGCCTGTAAGTATTCATTGCTGTTGTTACAGTTGACTGTGACTATTGCCAATAGGGGAAGACAACGTCGCCCTCTAGTGGTCCACTTTGGGGGATTGTTGCACTTGGGGCTGGGAGAAGCACTGCTTGGATACTGCTCTTCCCCTTGTGAGGCAGAGGAGTGGGGTGCAGAGTGAAGTGCACAGGGCTGCAAGATAGCATGTAAAAGTAATTTACAGAGAGAAATCTTGTATAATACTTAAGGGACCAACCTTAATATTAATACTTCCCAGGGGTTCAGGAGAGAGAACTACGAACGGCGAGGACTATTTTTTGGAAATAGAATCTAAGCACACCAAGCTCTATAGTCCACTTGCTTTAATTCCTCTGGGATAACATCCTATTTACACAGCTTCAGTTCTGTTCTGGTGCCTAGCTCCTTTCTTGCCTGATTTCTCTCTACCTTTATCTACTGCTCCCTCTAAGTTCTATCTTAATTCTCTCATCTTAATTCTGCCTCATCTAGGTCCTTTTCATCTCATTCTTACCCAGCTAGTACTTCCCCATCTGACTCTTCCTCATCTTCCATCTCATCCACATGTCCTCTCTGGTCAAAATCCTCCTTAACCCTCTCCATTATCCATCTCCAAGTTCTCCCCAAGTCTCTCAGGAGTCCAGTTATAAACCCAAGCAATAGCAATTCCCTGGTCAAGCAAGATCACTAGGCTTGAATTCTAGGGGGTCATAAAGGCAGGTAAGAATTTTCCTCAGGCAGTGACCACCAAGTTTTCTTTTACAATCCAAAATGATAGTGGTAAAAGGGGAGGTCAACTGAGTGCTAATGGCTGGTTAGTATATGAAAAAGGGGGTCTATGTGTTCAGTCTACATTCCAAGAAGTTGTTAGGTAAGAAGTTAGGGGTCTATAAAGTTAGTAAGGCTGTAAGAAAAGAGGGTCCAAGCTAAATTGTGTAAGGTCCACCTGACCTAGGCGGTGTCTCCTTGTGGAATTTACCTTAATCAGGATACTAGCATGTGGTGGTCTGGAATGTTATTTCTGTTAGTCCTTGAAAGTGGCTAAGGGAGATATCTGATTCCAGTGCTGAAAAGGGAGAAACAGATGGGCTGGGGGGAAGGAAGCCTTTCCTGAGGCTGTTCTCCAAATAACTTGAATGTATATGTCCAGAGAGTGATCAGTCCACACTGTTAGCACTTCTTAGGAAAAAATCAATTGGGAAAACTATGAAGGCACACATGATTTTCATAACAGAAGACAGCTGATATATAGCAAGCCAAATAACACCAAAAGCTCCTTGGAATTTGGCTTCCTCTGAAGGAATTCCTTGATCCCTTCAGGTAGTGGCTTTGCCATAACCAGTTGAGTTCTTGTACTATTTTCCTGCGGCCCATAGCAGAGAAAGATGCACCCCCCTCCTATTAGGGCACATGCTTCCAACCTTACCCCTCCCCCTCTGGCTCACTTCCTCCCTTAGTATACTGTTTCTAAACAAACTAAATGTCTCCTTTGCTACTACTGTCCATGTGTCCCTGTCCAATATCATGTTCCAAGAAACAGAGCCTGGAAATCCAGGTGGGTGCCCAATGTTCCCTAATTCCCTGACAGCACTTGGATATTCTAAAAGCAGAGTTTATGAGCAGTGTGAGGAGTAGGAAAAGATTTTTTAAAGTGCAGTCCATCCACACACTTACTGCCTTTTGTCATTTTCACAAAAGCACAGTGCAGGGTTTCTTTGATTACCAATCACTCAGACAGAACTCATGCTATAGTGAAAGCTGAATATGTTGTGTGGTTGTCAAGAAATGTGACTTTCAAGAAAGAAGCAGAAGGCTGTGGCCTTTTACCCCAGAAGGATCCAGGGCTCACACTTCCTTCTCTTTAATTTCTAGGGGAACCAAAGTTATCAGTGTTAACCTCTGGAAGACTAAACCATGGGTGCTGATGGGAGAACTTGAGTGATGGTTTTGTTAATACGTTCTCTCTGCATCATTTAGCCACAGTCCCTTCTCTAATGACGTAGTTCCTTACCGAATTATCATTTTGGTGTGCTGAGGTAAGTATATAACACTTCCATCAACAGTTACTGGTTTATTATACTTTCTTTTTAAAGTTAAAGCAGCCTTACAGGTCCACTAAGACATACTGTGCTGTTTTTCTTTTATTCTCAGATGAAAGAAGGCATGACAACCTAAGGTTGGATGAGGAGAAATAAAGCGTATTATTGATAATGGAAGCCAACCTTATTGTGTTTGTTGCACAGGCCGAGCATGTTCATGACAGACACGGGAAACCAGCTTGGTGGGGGACAGAATCTGAGATATTTGTTGTGTAGATGGGAACTGGGGAGGAAAGCAAGTGTCACATGTGCCACAATGCCACGCTCCTGCAAATATCTGACCTTACGCATAATTTAAATGAGTTTATCCCAGATCCGTAATCTATTTTAAGAATTTTTTGTGACATCTATAGATGATGAACAATATTAGGAAAATGTACAAAGTGCTATAACCACTGTCTCTTAGGTTGTTAATATAGAAATGAATCATGTTCAATTTATGGATCCTAGTAAGTAAAACAGGACAAACAGTTAATCTATTCAGACAGACGTCTAGAATTTCCTGAGCTGCCAAAGGGTTTCCAGGGAAGCTCACTCAAGAGATGCTCCGGAGTGAAGGCCGGTGGGAAAGAACACTCAAGAAAAGAACCTGGGGGCTGGAGGATAGCTCAGCAGTTTAGAACACTGGCTGCTCTTACAGGGGACTGGGTTCAATTCCTGGAACTCACATGGCCATTCACACCATCTGTAGCTCCAGTTCCAGGAGATGACGCCCTCTTCTGGCCTTCTTGGTACTGCAACAGACTAGCATTCAGGCAAAACACCCATATACATAAAATAATTTTAAAGAGAAAGAAATGTGTAAGACTCAAGAATTCCTAGAGACTGCTATTCATATAAAACGTCAAAGAGGGACAGTCAGGGCTACACAGAGAAACCCTGTCCCAAAAAAATCAATAATAATAATAGTAATCAACCATAAAAGGTGGGAGGAAGGGATAATTGTGTTAGAGGTTATCATCAAGGAGACTAATTATTAATTTGTTTCAGTCAGAATAACTGTAGGCTACGATCTTGCTAAGGCCTAAGTAAAATACTTCAATGGGGTTAAATTTGAATATGTCTCTGTTCCTAGGCAAAAGGTGAAATATCTTGGTCACTGGAGTGATTTCTTAGAGATACAGCCTCAGACAAAGCCAAGACCGGAAGCAGAAGGGAAGTGAAGCAAGCATCTGAGGAGAGGACAGAGAAAGGACAGCACACCCTGAAAGGGACACACGGGAAATGAATAAAGAACTGATGTCCTTGTACTGTGGGGGTGGCTACCGCTTTCATTGAATTGGACCTGAAAACTGATCTGCACAGGGTAACGGGCATCATTTGAGTGGCATGTTCCCACTGCTCAGACCAAACACAGAAGAAGTACTGAGCCACATTCTATTACTGTTTTTAACTGTGTAGTCGATAAAAGGCTGGTGTGTGTGGCCTGAAACTCAAGATGTAGGTTTGGGGTAGGAAATAGTTGACTGAATCTATTGCCTGACGTTTAGCTTTGGGTCAGCTAACAGCTGCCTGCCGTTAATACATCTTGAACCTCTCCGATAATTGCAGGCTGTTCTGTTAGTGGTTTATTTTTAACTGGCCGTAGTGACCTGAAAGTTGGGATTTTCCATTATCGCTCCTGATGCCCATCTCCTTCCCTATTCCCTATTCCTCTGCCTCACCCCAACACCTCTCCTGAGGAACTCTCCCTTTCAGAGTCCCAGCCCCAGGTGGTAGAGCTGAGGCATTGACCAAGAGACTAAAATTATTTCAGCCAAGTGCTTTCTCTGTGATACTTTTTATTTTACCACTGTAGATTTTCAGTTGATAAAAGAAAATTCTAAATGAAAATATGGACCCGAAGAATAAAACTACAGCTGATTTCATCCTGCTGGGGCTCTTCCCCAACTGCAGGTACCCGAACCTCCTCATCTTCCTCATCCTCTTCATCTACATCCTGGCCTCTGCTGGGAATTCCATCCTGATATTCCTCATCTGGCTGGACCCCCGCCTTCACACCCCCATGTACTTCTTGCTCAGTCAGCTGTCTCTCATTGATCTGGCTTACATCTCTAGCACAGTGCCCAAGGCGGCTACCAACTACTTCACCAGGAGGCAAAACATCTCCTTCTTTGCCTGTGCCACTCAGATGTTTTCCTTCCTCACCCTTGGTCTTGCTGAGTGCATCTTATTGACACTAATGGCCTATGACCGCTATGTGGCTGTCTGTAACCCCCTGCGATACACCATTCTCATGAGTCCCAAGGTCTGTCTGAAGATGGCCGCCTCCACCTGGATCGGAGCAGTTGCCGCAGCCCTTGTTCATACTATCTACCCCATGAATTTTCCTATCTGCGGCTCCAGGAAGATCAATCATTACTTCTGTGAGATGCCTGCCATTCTGAGAATGTCTTGTGTGGACACATCAGTCTACGAGATGGTGAAGTTTGTGTCAACCATTATATTTCTCCTGGCCCCATTCACTCTGATCCTGACCTCCTATACCCTCATATTCCTCACTGTCCTCAGGATGAACTCTCCCAAGGGGAAGAATAAAGCCCTGGCCACCTGCTCCTCCCACCTGACTGTTGTGAGTCTCTATTTTGGTCAGGCCATCTTCATCTACATGACGCCCACTTCTTCCCACACACCTGACCAAGACCAGGTAGGAGCTGTGCTGGGCACCATAGTGACCCCCATGCTCAATCCTCTTATCTACAGCCTGAGAAACAAAGAAGTGGTAGGAGCCCTACAGAAGTGCACCAGCAGATTCTGTAACCATGACAATGCCAGGTCCCTCTGGTGAAATGTCCTATCCTTCATCTTAAAAGTAAATTTAAGTCAACTTAAATCTCAATTGGAAATAGAACGTTGTGCAAAAGGAACATATAAGACTCATAGAAATTGGAATTTATTGGAATGTTGTTCTTCTTAGTTCCATAGTGGTGACTTCAGTTGAGTAAAACCTTAACAAGTATTACTTATTTTTGACACTAACATCTGTGCAATGATAAAGCGTTTCTTAATTCGTTGAGTTACAAGTCAAGAACCTATTTGTTATTCTAGCATTCCCATTTTGATTGACATTGCTAATTTAAATATCATCCTGTTGATGTTTCCTTTTCATTTTTTAACTCTCACTTAATCCCTTGAGATGATTGATTTGTGCAATTAAATTCTTCTTTGTTCTAACTGAATGCATTACTGATTACATTTAGCAGGAACAGGTGTGAGCCATCTTTTCTTCCTACATTTTAACCGTTTTCATGAGTTATTAGGATAGCTCTATTTATATATATATATATATATATATATATATATATATATATATATATATATATATATATATAAAATGAGTGAGCTCATTTCCAATTACTGATGATATTGAGCATGCTTTCTGAAGAAGGTAGATGGACTGTTCATACAATCATGTTGTCTTTAAGTGAGACAAGCAATAATAAAGTCCCATATTATGGAACAGAGGCTGAGCATTACAGGCTTCCATCTTCCTTACAGTCAATGCATAATCACAAACTCTTAAAAATAAATGTGGTAAAATAAAAGGCAGATGACATATAACCACAAATACAAAAATAGAGAAAATAAATTTGGGAAATTGTAACAACTTGTTGGGCTTGAAAAATTATAGCAAAACAAATGTGATCAGTGACCCTCCTTAAGCACCCCCTCACTCTTCCTTTCCACGTAGACTGTTCCTGGACGTGTGTCGTGGTTGAGGTTGTCACAAAATTATATGTTGACAAGCCTTCACCTTCTGGAGAATGATCATGTGATGACACGGAATTTACCATGTGGGGATTTTAATTTCAATGCTTTTGAGATAAAGGACTTTAAAGTTATGAAGTTAAAGCTACAAATTAGGAAATTTTCACTTTAGAAGCCCAGGTACTCACGCTGTTTTACAGCCAAGTCTACCAAACATCAGAGTGACTTCTCATCTCCACACTTGATTGTAGGATTTATAAGGACTTTAAAAGCAGCTAAGTAACTCATCATTTCAGATACTATAGGCTCTGTGAAAACACATGATTTTCTTTCATAGAACCACACTTTGACAAAATTCTTTGTTTTCTATATATTTTCCATTTCCTCAGATAAATTAATCCTTGATACCTTTAAGTTCTTCTCAGAATTTTTCCCAGCTCCACCAGGGTATTCCTGGAAAAAATATTTGCATGTATTTAACATGTAAAATGTAGTGTTGAGATAAATGTGCTTTGTGCGATGATTCCAACAACGACGTGAGTAACAGCCAGCCATCACCTCCCCCAATGCCTTTGGTGGTTCAAATACTTAAGAATATACTCTCTAGAAAAGTTTTGTGTGTGACTATTAGCCTCCTAGTCTAGTTTATCTTACTAGCATTACACAATCTATTTTTCCTTTCCTCCTAATCCCACCTGATGTCCACGTGTAATCTGTTACTGAATACTGGGTGTTACACGTAGAGACTGATAGTGCATCCAAACGGCTTCATTTGCTTTCAAAAGAGATTCACCCTCTCTTTAATGAATATACCCTTCGAATGGCAAACTATCACACAAGTCCAGATGATAATCTACCCAGCCAGCGGCTGTTACAGGCATTGGTATAAGCTGTCCAACCAGTGTGTAAGTAATTATTGTAAATTTATTTATAGTCATTAAAAAACAGAAAAAAAAACATGCTTTTTAACCATTGTACATTGAGACAAACTAATCTGTGGTAAATAAATGGAAGAAAATTAATTAGCAGCAAGAAAGTCTTTAATGCCTTTTGTTGAGTAAAAGAATCAAGCCTCAAAAGGCTGCATGTTGTATGACCCATGAACAGGACTTCTAAGGAAAAGAACTTCTGGGTACAGAAGATCAGTCATTTCCGAGAGCTTGTGAGGGTAGTGGGAGAAGAGAGTGTTCGCCCACACAGGGGGTTGAAGGGCCTCTTGATGATGATAAGCATAGGTGTTGTGTTAGCCACTTTCTAGAAGGTCTGCAAATCTTTCCCAAATAATTCCCACAACAGTGCAGGTGTTCAGAGATTGTTTAGAGTTCCACGCCAGCCACAGAAATAAACAGCTGACTTGCACACATTTCTCACACACTCTGGTCTCAGGTGGGAGGTATCCACTTACCTCCTCAGTGTTAGTCACATCTTAGGATGGTTTCAACATTTTGTAGCAATTTTGTCTTCTTTCTCAACAAAGAAAGTTTGCAGACCTGCTCTGTCTAAGAAAGCAATATCTGGAAAGCCAAAGGAGGGAAAACAAGGCTTTGCAAGGTCAGTCAGGCAATAAACCATTGGCCAAAGTAACCACAATGGAAAAAGAATGGGTGGAATGAGAGAAAAATGGCCACTCCCATGCACACAAACACATTCATCCCATATACTGAAATTGGAGGTCAGCTCATTACAATAGATGCCACTATTCAAAGGGGTGAAAATAAGAGACGCAGGCATGGTGGCGCATACCTGTAATCCCAAAACTTGGGAGGTGGAGGCAGGAATAACAGGAATCTCAGGTCATTCTCTATACAGCAAGTTCAAAGTCCCCCAGGGCTACATGAGCCACTGTCTCAAAAATAATAAGACCCAAAAATAATAAGACCGCAGGCACGTTAAGCAGTAGTAAAACTGTCCATAGCATTTTAAAATAAGTTTTATTTAGAAGACTGTCCTTGGAAGGATGCTTTATTATATTCAAATACTGCAAGAGAAGGGAGCATGTCAGGGCATCTGAGGAAGAACTGTCAAGAAATAGAACCCGTGGGCAGAGAATGCCAGCAGCAAACATTCGTGGTTTCTGCAGGATGGGGTGTGTTTAGGACTGGATTATCCCAGCATCTTTAAGGATACAGTGGCTGCCTTTAATTTCCACTGTGTGAACAAGCAGGGCAGCCAAACTGAGCCTAGGGTGAGCAGGGCAGCTGGACAGCCGCTTGCACGAGACAGCCCAGTAAAGATGGTGAGTGGGAGGATGATTGCTGCACAGGTGGATTGCAAACGACACATGAGTTTACCAGAGAAGCTGTTTACCAACCTTCACCTGTTACCTCACGGTAGGAGTCAACGGAGCGCAGATGCCAACATACAGGAATATAGACAAGACAGTCATGAGTTGTGAGTACTAAAATACTGCAGTCTAAGGGGCAGATTTCCCCCAGATTGTTTGGTAAGGTGTGGGACACTCTGGAAATAATCCTCCGTATCTCTATGCTCTGTGTGCTAAACTCTGGGGGTCACACATGCTGGCTCTTCCTCCCTTCCCCAAACATTGCATTTACATATAAGTGACCTCCTCGGTCTGTCTCTTGCCCACTTGCGCTGTTCTGCAGAGGTCTCACTTCATTTGGTACTATCTGTGATACAAGCTGGGCATGCTTCCACCATAAAAATTCTCCTTCAACTTCTGCCAGCTATCTATGAGTCTTATATAGTTAAATCCATTGGCTTAACTCTCCAGTTAGTTCAGTCCTCTCTTTACCTTTGACCTCCTGCAAAGATACTGTGCAAAATTCCCTTGAGTCTTTGAACTCCATCAGCAAAGAAGATGTTCAAACAAAGCCCTGGTGTCTTGAGAGGTCTCCTGCCTTACATAGACATTTCTATACCTTAGCATGTATTTCTTCCTGATTGGCAAGATCTACTGAGACCATGCACCAATCAGACCTTGAACCAGTGAGTGTTGTCCCGTGTCTCACTGACAACACCCAAAGATGCAATGGGGAGAACATACAGTGAAATAAATCTTGGATTCACCACAGATGGCACACCAGGACACATTTTCAAGAGAAGATTGTTCATTGAAATGGTCCTCACACGAAAGCATAAGTGTTGTTCTCCCAACACAGGCACAAATCTCAACATAGAATCAAGGGCAAACTTTGCCTATGCTTCTTCCAAAAGTTAATAATTCCAAAGTAACTGATTCCAGCATTGCTTAGGTAGGTGAAATAGCAAAGGATTCAAAAGAATGCTAAAATCCTAGACCTAGAAGACACTAAATACTCCATAAGAGAACACTTAGAAATAAAAATATAAATCATCAAAGAAGCAGAATATAAAACCATCATGGATTACTTGAGAAAGAGATGAGAAAAACAATTCTATTCTCAAAAACATTACTGAGTCATAAGCTCATCCAACAAAGTCAAGGACCTCACTACAGGGAGCCAAAAAACACT
The DNA here is from genome assembly GCF_949786415.1 of Peromyscus eremicus. Taxonomy (NCBI): domain Eukaryota; kingdom Metazoa; phylum Chordata; class Mammalia; order Rodentia; family Cricetidae; genus Peromyscus; species Peromyscus eremicus. The sequence continues at coordinate 41,604,562 of NC_081423.1, read as the reverse complement.
GAAGAAAGAAACCATAGAGAATGTTAAAAGATGGAAAGACCATCTGTGCTCGTTGGTGGGATTGGTAGGATTAACATTGTGAAAATGGTCATTTTTTCAAAAAGCATCCCATAGGGTCAATGCAATCCCAATCAAAATCCAAAGACACTATTCACAGAAAAAAAATCCTAAAATGAATATGGAAACACAAAAAAGGTCCCATATAGCCAAAGAAATACTGAACAGAAAGAGCAATGCTAGAAACATTACAATAGTCTATTTAAGGTTGTATCATCACAGAGCCATGGTAACAATAACAGCTTGACAGTAACACAAATGCAGACACTTAGACCAATTAAAATAAAATAAACCCATCCAACTACAACCATCTGGTTCTTTACAAAAGTACCAAAAACACATACTGGCACAAAGACAACCTCAACAAAGGCTCTTGGGGAAAGTGGATATTCAGACCCGGAAGAATGACACTAGATTCCTATCTCTCACCATGAACAAAACTCAGCTCTAAGTGTATAGAAGACCTTAGTATGAGACCAGGAACCCTTAAAATACTATAGAAAAACTGGGAAAACACCACAAGATGTGATATGGGCAATGACCTCCTCCAATAGCCAAGAAAGCAATAGCTACAGTTGACAGATGAGATTGTACCAAAATAAAAAGCTGCTGCAGGGACAAAGAAACAATGGAGTACAAAGACAGCCCAGATTACAAAATGGAGGGGAATATCCACCAGGCATGCATCTGATGGGCAGTTTATAACCAGAATATACAAAGAACTCAAAAATGAAATATAAAAGAACAAATGATCTAATCTAAAAACAAGCTTAGTAGATACTTTTTTAAAGTGAACAGGGGTTTATTTTAGCTCACAGTTCAAGGGTCCAGTCTATTGTGGCAGAGCAGTGAAGGCAGCAGGCATTTAGAGCAATGGGTCGTATCACATCCACAATCAGGAAGCAGAGAGAGATGAACGCAGTGGTAGGCATTTTCAGGAGAGAAAGGACAAATGGCCAATGCATATATAAATCAGTGTTCAACCCCTTTGGCCAGCAGAGTGAGGATCTTACAAAATTGATTTTGTACTGCACCCTCTCAGGAGAGGAGGAGAACTAGTGCTGTGTATAAACAAATACACAGTCTTAAGCGGACTTACCAAAAGATGGGAAGAATAGGTAGCCAAGACAGTGTCCCTTCTTTGAAGAAAATGAGAATATAAAAAACCATGATAGTACCACGGTGGTTATCATAAATGCAACTGCCCTTCCCGGAGACCATCAGCTCACAGGTGCGAGAGTCTGTGTGAGAGATCTTCACAATTCCTGGCACATCACAGTAGAACTGGTAGGTTTCTTTGGGCTGCCAATTGGCAGGCTTGTGGTATAGAATGTAGGAGTGGTAGAAGCTAGTGTCCCCCAGCCCAGAACTCGAAGGCCCTTGGTAAATGTTGAGAGCCAGGCCAATCCAAGGCTTTCTCAGAGGCCCTGGTGAAAGGATGAAGGGAACTTAGCTCTTGCCCGAGGCAGACTTGGCAAGGAGCAGGGAGGCTTGTGGGAAGAAGAAGGGGTTTGGTGGAAGCAAGAGATGGCAAGAGAGGATAGTAGGGGAGAATATAATCAAAGCATATTTTAGAAAATATATGAGACTGTGAAAGAATCAATTTCAAAGAGTCATAGAATTCAAATGTGGGAAATTCAGAAGTAACCATTAGTTGACTTCGGTATTTGATTGTACCTATGTTTAACTGGGAGAATATCCCTCCAGTGGACACTTCCAGGGTGCATTCCTGACCTCTGTTACCTCAGATGCCCCACTAAGACCTAAGCATCACTCTCTAAAGTCCCTCCCAGTAGACCAGTTATTCTGCAATCCTGAAGAAACTCAGGTAGCTGTCAGAGAATAGAACTAATTGATATCTGGAGACAGGTTCCCAGAGGACAAAGGCGGTGTGGGCTCCCAGAAGTGCTTATGTAGTGGAGACATAAGCACCCTCTCAAGCTGTAGTCATTTGTGCCCTGTAATTAATGAGGGTGACTAGCTTAAGTGTACTGGGGGCTGAGAGTGTGGCCAGGCTGCCTGGATCAAATCCAGGGACTGTACTTGTACTGGTCTTGGACAAGCATGATGGTTCAGGTTTATGAGCTACAACCAAACGACCTCAGCATGCTGTGAGAATGATCAGTGAAGTAATTACCACAGGACTCCCTCTTGCTCAGCGTGGCGAGCCATGATCGTCTTTCTATAGGTTGACCTTTCTTTCCTTCCAGAAATGTGTTTGAATTTCATAATTATTTGTATTATCTTCCTATAACCTTAACTTCTATCTAATTGCTCTTCAAGTCTAACCAGGCTAAAGAACAAAGCTAGACGGAACTCAGCTTGCAGCATCCAAGTGTGTTGAGCCAGCCATCAGGAAGAAGACAGCAGACCCTGACTGTGTGTTGGCACTGACTTAGGACCTGATCACCCCAGTGTTGAGACCACGAGTGGTAATGATCTGAAAAGGTAGAATAATGTTTCCATGGGTGACAGCCACTTTCAACCAGTAGTATCACAATAGATGTTTGCTTGGGTAAATGCTTAAAATAACATCTGTGGGACTCCCAGACTGGTCTCAACAGGCTCATTCCCCTCCCCCTGTACACCTTCCTTCCTCCTATCCTTTCCTTTCTTGGCACTAGATGGTTTTACGTACCAGGCATTATGTGACAGCACTGAGATCCAGACCGATCAAGCCAGGCTTCTCCCAAGCAGACACATCAATGACCAGAAATGCCTGTCATCTGGGTAGGGCATGCCAAACAAAGGCCTTGTTGATGAAGAGGCCAAGCCTCATTCAGTCACTAGGTTGCCTTGTCACCTCAAAGCCCGTCATCAC